>NC_069717.1:1770569-1808069 GCF_027358585.1 Pangasianodon hypophthalmus
CGGCTCGGTAAGGAAAAGCTCGAAGAGGTATAAAGCTGGCAAAAATTCTCAAAGCGCACTCAAATGCACCAGAAATACCAAAAACATAAAAAATTCGAAACTAAAATTCACGTAAACTGCTACAGCGCTACAGAAATGTCTCAAAGTGCAATAAAACCTAACAAGTCACTTAAAAAAAGTCAAAAAGTGCACTAAATATTCCAAAATATCTTAAAATAAATCCATTAGATCCTTCAAACACCAGTATGTGATAGAAATTCATTCAAGCACACGGCAAACAAAATAAATAATTAATAATAAATAAATAATAAAAAATAAATAAATAAATTGTTTGTTTGTTTACTGTTTCTGTTTGTTATTTTATTAATAACACACAAAAACAGTAATTAAACAAACCAACAAATAAATAAATAAATAAAATAAAAGTAGTTAATTAATTTAATATCTATCTACCTACTTTGTTTATTTGTTTTTTGTTTGTTTATAATCACTGCATATATTGTACCATTGTATGTATAATTAAATTAAATAATTAAAAAAAAAACATTTTAAAAATACAATTAAAATACAATTAAAACCCTTATAAAGTATTTGTGAGTGAGCAAACTGCTAACAACTGGAATAAATGTTAGCATTTAATTTTAAATGTGTGTGTGTGTGTGTGTGTGTGTGTGTGTTTTTCTAATATAACAGTGTGTAACAGTGTATAACATTTGTAAAGCAGTTTGGAGAAATTTCTTTTCCGTACCACTGAGTCGTGTTTGTCTGTTGGCTCGGACTCGTAAAAACGTCTGCCAGGAAGAAACACACACAAACAAAGAGCGAAAAGTGAAATTAGAAAAATTGGTTTAAAGTTCTGTTTCACATGTGCAAATAATGAACCCATTTTCTCTAATGAGAATTGAGTGAGCAGGGTGCCATTACTAATGCACAGCACTGCTTCAGTGAATAGCCAGCAGGTGGCGACACTACAGCATGTAATTTCCTCATCAAACCTCCTGAACTGACAGCAACTTCACAGAAACTGATCTGGTTTTGGACGAAAGGAGTGGATGTGGGCGGGGCCTGGGGTCTCACCTGGTACCTGTCTGAGTGCATGGCGTCGTCAGTGGGGCGGGGCGACGAAACACATGATCCGCCTTCTCGCTTAATGTGGACAGAAAACACAGACTGAGAAAGACGAGAAGAGAGAGACATCATGAGACGGGATGCTTCCCAAATCACACACACACACACACACACACACACACACACACACACACACACACACACACTGCTAAACAGGAACATGGGCTTTGTACCGGTGTTACAACTTCATACACCATTTTATAAAGAGAAAAAAATAACATAGTTCATGAATCAGAAGCAGGAAAGGAGCTCATTTCAGCCGCCATTTTCTTCACTTTATTTACAGTGCTGTAAGAAGATGGAATTATAAACCCAGTATCATCAACCAAATCAAACTGAATCAAATCAAACTGAATTGAACTGAATCAAATAAAATGAACTCAAACAGAAAAGAAACTGAACTGAACACCTGATTAAACAGAATCGAACTGAATTGAACTGAATCAAATAAAATGAACTCAAACAGAAGAGAATCAAACAGAATCAAATCGAACTGAACTGAATAGAAGTGAACCGAATCAAACCGAACTGAACACCTAATTAAACAGAATCAAACAGAATTGAACCAAATTTAAAAGAAACAAACAGAATTAAATGGAATTGAACCGAATCAAATTGAATCAAACCAAACAGAACAAAACAGAACTGAATCAAACCGAATTGAACACGGCTGACCCAAATTAAACAGAATTGAACAGAATCGGATCTAATTTAACTGAATCAAACCGAATCAAACAGAAGTGAACTAAAAAATCTAGGCAAATTAAACAGAATCAACCTAAATCGTATTAAATAATGTTAGTGTGCTGCTACACTCCTGCTTGTACTTTAATAAATGAAGAACAATGGAATTTTGTTTAATAAAAATAATTAATGAAATGAAAATTAAATAAAAATTTTGATAACTGATTAAAATAAAATACTGTTGCTAGTTATAAACTCAGACTTTTGGAGCCTAAAGTAACAAACCAACAAACCAACAAAATTATGAATCTTGAATTTATAGAGCAATTAAAAGGGTTTTAGACATGCTTCACAGAGATTTATTAATTTTTATTAATTAGAAAATTAATTAAATAATCTAAAAGAGCTTAAAATAAAAAGAAAAATATGCTAATAGGTGAGGTGACTCTTACCCTGGATAACCCGGCCGAGAGACTCTCACTCTGTGCTGGACTCGAACTGAGAGAGAGAGAGAGAGAGAGAGAGAGAGAGAATGACAAAAATATTACAAAAAATGTAAACAAACAATTAAATAAATAAATAAATGATAACTGCTGTAATGGAATTAATAAACTATTCATTTATATTCAACTATTTATTTATTTATTTATTTCCATAGAATGTTTAATTTTTAATGGTAAGACATTAAATGTTTTTAAAATATACATTTTCACAGTAGTGAATAATAAGTGCAGTGTTAGAGGATTTAAATAACAACAGCACTGAGTTTAAACACACACACACACACACACACACACACACACACACACACACACACACACACTGTAACACACCCTTGGAGTGAATATAATTTGACACACTTAGTGTCCAGCGCTGTGTTGCTAAGTGGATTAGTGCTGTAATGTGTTTATTAGACAGATCCTTCATGTGGACTGAGAGCTTTAATCCACCGCTCCGCCCGGATTCACACCGAGACAGACCATAGTCTCTCACACACATTCTCCCTGAGCAGGAAGGACATGAGGGAAGACAGGAAGGACTTGTGGGACGACAGGAAAGATGCGAGGGAAGGAAGGATGTGACGGATTACAGGAAGGACGTGAGGATGACAGGAAGGAAGTGGGGGAAGACAGAAAGGATGTGAGGATGACAAGAAGGATGTGAGGACAACAGGAAGGAAGTGGGGGATGACAGGAAGAACATGAGGGATGACAGGAGGGACGTGAGGGAAGACAGAAAGGATATGAGGACGACAGGAAGGACATGAGGATGACAGGAAGGATGCGAGGAACGACAGGAAGGACATGAAGATGACAGGAATGACAAAGTGAGGGACAATAAGAAGGAAGCGAGGAAGAACAGGAAGGACGTGACGGACGACAGGAAGGATGTGAGGGATGACAGGAAGGATGCGAAGGATGACAGGCAGGATGCGAGGGATGACAGGAAGGATGTGAGGACGACAGGAAGGATGTGAGGGATGACAGGAAGGATGTGAGGGATGACAGGAAGGATGTGAGGGATGACAGGAAGGATGCGAGGGATGACAGGAAGGATGTGAGGGATGACAGGAAGGATGTGAGGGATGACAGGAAGGATGCGAGGGATGACAGGAAGGATGTGAGGGATGACAGGAAGGATGCGAGGGATGACAGGAAGGATGTGAGGGATGACAGGAAGGACGAAGTGAGGTACGACAAGAAGGGCGTGAAAGACAACAGGAAGGATGAAGTGAGAGATGACAGGAAATAATAAATTTAAAAAGTAAATAATGAATAAATTAATAAATGAGTTAAGAAACAAAAAATGTTTTGTTAAAGAACCTTTTCTGGTGCCTTTATAATTTTAAGACCAAACAAAAAAACTGTATATAATAATTTTATAATACTTATGATGTTATATATTAAAATATTTTATATATAAAACACTTTTTATTTTGTAATTTATTTATAATGTATGATTTATTTATGCTGAGTGACTGATTTTCAGTGGGCTGAATATCTATTAATCCCAGTTTTACTGTCAGTTTGACATCAAAATAAAAATAAAAATATCTCAGTCCTGTAGAAATCTTCCAAACATCTAATGTAAAGCCATTAAATTAATTCACTCTACATTTTTATTATGTTTCTGTGGTTAGAAAAAAATAACTTTTATTTTTATTGTTTAAATTATTTTTAGTTTTCTATCAGTTCTAAGCGCTGTCGTCTTTCCTGATGTTCATCATGCAGCTTCAACTCTACTGTCTCAGTTCATGTGTGTGTGTGTGTGTGTGTGTGTGTGTGTGAGTGTGTGTGTGAGTGTGTACCTCAGGTGCAGCTGTGATAGTCTCTCCATCTCCTGCTCCACGTGCTCCTGCAGCTCATCAGGTCGCAGAACCATGTGACAGACGGGACACACAGGAGCCTGAACATCACACACACACTTCACCTTACCTACAGGACACAGAGAGGAACACACACGAGAGCGGAGAAGAGTTATTAAAACACGTAAAGCCTCGAAATTCACCTTTCTGTAGAAATTAGAGACGGCACCATACCATGTTTTCTTTTCTGGTACTGACACTGTTACAGACACTTGAGTTTCAGTGACACTGATATTGTTTTCATAAAAACTCACAGCTTTAGAATATTATTTTAACTGAAGCGTGTAAAAAAATACAGGAATAAATTTAAAGCTAAAAACACGACTTACACAAAACTGCAGCTTTTTATATTCACTTAAAATCTTTCACACAAACATAAGCTACAATGCAAATATATTAATGATAATAAAGTAAAACAAAAAAACAACCCTAACAAAAAATACAATCTCTTTCCAACACAAGTCTCTTTCTACGCAAACATTTCCAGTTCCAAAAAAAAAAATTCCAGTCTCTTCCATTTGTTACAGGATCGGATACAATTCATTCTTTTTTTCCGACAATATCCGATCCACAATTTTTTTTTTTGCTGCTATTGGCCCGATAACGATCCTGAGTATCAGATCTGTTCCTTCTCTAGAAAAGAAATCTAGAAATCTTTTTTTTTTAAACGTATTCTTGTTTGTATTGCGTTCCTATTTCCTATTTCTGTTTAATTCAATGTTCTAATTTCCTATTTCCCTCTTTGTATTGCGTTCCTATTTCCCCTGGCCTTAAATCTCCTCAGCCATCTTATGAGCCATTTACTTCCTTTATAACCTCAAGTGCAGTTTGAATTTTGAAGTTTGCTATTTTGTGCATTAACAATTCATTATTCATCCACTAGAGGGCGTGCAGTGGCAGTGATCTCACTGGTTAAAGCCGGTTTTCCTCTGTGTGATTTTTTTTTTTTGTGTAAGGTTATTACTCGTCACAGTTTACGAGATCCTGGCTGAATGTGTGAGAACGTGTTCTCCATGTCAATTTAATGCAGCTTGTCTTGTATTTTTGTGCGTTAAACGGAGACTAACTGCAGGAGCTAAAGTTTTGAGCGGGGAACTGAAGAAACGTCGGACCTCATGTGCCTCGGCATTTCTGACCTCTGACTAGAAAGAAAATCCAAAGAAAACGCACCAGGAACTCGGAATTCCTGCTCGTAAACTCGGGGACGGTCTTCTCAACTCCGCGTTCAGCACATGACTTTAAATCAACATAAACTCAGTAGCACTTCTTTACTTTTATAAATAAAATATATATGTATATGTATATATATAAATATATATAATCTATTAATCTATACCACTATATATATATATATATATATATATATATATATATATATATATATATATGACTCCTCTCCTCATATCTTTGACTCCTCTCTCTCCTTCCTGCCTCACATTTCTTCACTCACCAAATCTGCCTTCTTTCACCTCTGTGATATTCCTCGTTTACGTCCCTTCTTAAATATCACTGACGCTGAGACACTGGTTCCTGCCTTCATCACTTCTCGACTCGACTACTGTCATTCTCTTTTCTATGGTCTACTAAACACAACATTAAATAAGCTCCAATATATCCAGAACTCTGCAGCTAGGGTTCTCACTTTTTCTAAGAAATCCTCTCATATTACTCCCATCCTACACACACTTCACTGGCTACCTGTTCGCTTCCGTATTCAATACAAGATTCTCCTCATCACCTTCAAAGCACTTCATGGTCTCGCCCCCCCCATACATGTCTGATCTCATTCATACTCACTCCTCAGTTCGCACATTACGCTCTTTACACTCTGGAATTCTCTTCCCAAAAACGTACCTGATCTTTCTTCATTACAGGATTTCAAAACCCACCTTAAAACACATCTTTTTCTTTCTTGTTTTTCTGATCTCTGACTGTATGATCTGACTCACGCTGTGGATTTCTTGTTCATTTCCTTTTGTTCTTTGTCTGCTGTCATGTTTATCTATTTTCATATTGTAAAGTGACCTTGAGTTTGCAGAAAGGTGCTATATAAAATAAACTTATTATTATTATTATTATTATTATTATTATTATTATTATTATTATTATTATTACATAGATCTATGCTAAATAAAGATGAACATGGAGGCGTCCATGTTTGTTCTTCTTGTAACCGGAACTGTTTTTAGGAGAACGTGAGTGCCAGTGTACTCGCACAGCTAATGAGCGTTCCTCCAGGACCTTATGGAAGGTGAAATCTATAATGAACCGAGGCCGAGATTCCCGGCTGTAATTTTCCGATGTCCTTTCCGGGCTCCTGATGATCTGGGTCAGGTGTGTTAGATTAGCGTCAGAGCTGAACTCTTTACGAGAACGTCTGCACACCGTTTTTTAATAATCTGAGAACATTCTTGAGTTTTATTGCTCAGTGTTTGATGAAGGTGCTGCGATTTCATTTTTAAAACTGAAAAAATGGAGAACGAGGCTGAGTAGAGGTGTGAGCAGGGAAAATAAAATAGTCACAGAGTTTTTTCCCTGACAGACAAAAACAGCAACAATTTGGTTTCTGACCACTTGCCTGCGTCACTGCTAACATTCTACTGCTAATATTATGCAAATCTTATTCATTTATGAATAACAAAAAAACAAAATAACTTAAATAGAATCACCTTTTTGCTTCAGACTGATACACACTGACCATTTTTTTAAGATGCATATATATATATTTTTTCCTTTTTACGCTCAACTCAAATTGATCATCATTTCTATTGAAAAACTTTAATTTTAAAAAAAGAATAAAAAACAACACAACAACATAAAATCTGTTTATTCTTGGTAAGCTACTGGTAGATGTTTTAAAACTTTTCAACTATTTTAGTTTTAACAAAAATAATTTACCAAACTGAAAGAAAGTGGGGCAAAAAAAAAAAAAATCAGTTTGTTCCTGGTAAGCTACTGCTGGATATTTTGAACTTTTGAACTATTTTTAAGTAAAACAGAAAATCCTGACTAAACTGAGCAGAAATTGGCCAGAAATTGGGCAAGAATAACAAACAAACAAACAAACAAACAAACGGCCAAAGTTCTGTAGTACTGGTAGATGCTAGAACTATTTTATTTTTAGTTAAAAATACAAAAAAACTCTTGGTAAATTTGAGAGAAAATGAGGATAGGAAGTTTTATATATATACTGCCTTGTGAAAGTATTCACCCCCTTGGTGTTTTTATTGTTGCATTACAACCTGGAATTAAAATGGATTTTTATTTGGATTTCATGTAATGGACCTAACAAAATAGTTCAAATTGTTGAAGTGGAATGACAAAATGCCTTGTTTAAAAAAAATTCAAAAACTGAAAAGTTGTGAGTGCATATGTATTCACCCCTTTGCTATGAAACCCCTAAATAAGATCTGGTCCAAACAATTAACTTCAGAAGTCACATAATTAGTTGATTAAGGTCCATCTGTGTGCAATCAAAGTGTCACATGATCTGTCACATGATATCAGTATAGATACACCTGATCTGAAAAGGCCTGCAACACCGCTAAGCAAGCAACATGAAGACCAAGGAGCTCTTCATACAGGTCAGAGATGAAGTTGCGGAGAAGTATAGATCAGCGTTGGGTTAAAAGAATATGGCAGGAGATGGGAGTATCTGTCCACAGGACCACTTTAAGCTGTAAACTCCACAGAGCGGAGAGTGTCAAGGAAAAAGCCGTTGCTTAAAGAAAAAAATTAAGAAAACACGTTTGAAGTTCAGCAAACAGCATGTGGCAGATTCACCAAACACATGGAAGAAGGTTCTCTGGTCAGATGAGACTAATATTTAACTGTTTTGACCATCATGGGAAACACTGTGTATGATGAAAACCCAACACTTCCCATCACCCCGAGAACACCATTCCCACGGTGAAGCACGGTGACGGCAGCATCAAGCTGTAGGGATGCTTTTACTGGCAGGGATTGGAAAACTGGTCAGGATTGAAGGATAGCTGGACGGCACTAAATACAGGGCAATTCTTGAGGTAAACCTGTTTTAGCCTGCCAGAGATTTGAGATTGGAACGGAGGTTCACTTTCCAGCAGGACAATGACAATAAAAATACTGCTAAAGCTACACTGGAGTGGTTTAAAGGGAAACATTTACATGTATTGGAATGGCCTAATCAAAGCCCAGACCTCAATCCAATTGAGAATCCGTGGCATGACTTGAAGATTGAAGACTGTACACCAACATCTAACATCTAACTTGAAGGAGCTGGAGCACTTTTTCCATGAAGAATGGGCAAAAATCCCAGAATGGGCTAGATGTGCTAAGCTAATAGAGACTTGCAGCTGTAATTACAGCAAAAGGTGGCTCTACAAATTATTGGCTTTGGGGGAGGGATACTTATGCACGCTCAAGATTTCTTTTTTTTTTGTCTTAATTATTGTTTGCGTCACAATCAAAAATATTTTGCACCTTCAAAATGACAGGCATGTTGTGTAAATCAAATGGTACAAACCCCCAAATAAATCAGTTTTACTTCCAGGTTGTAATGCAACAAAACAGGAAAAACAGCAAGGGGGTGAATACTTTTGCAAGGCACTGTATATAGTCCTTGTTCAGTTCAGTATTTATTTTAATGATTGGTGTGTGTGTGTGTGTTTGTGTGTGTGTGTTGGGGGGGTGTGTTCAGGTTAAAATCCCATCTTTAGTGTTGAGCAGGAGAGAAGTGTTCAGTGGGACGATGCTATTTTAATTTACACCACAGCTCCTGAAAGTGTGAAAGCGTTACGAGGTGAATCGCCTCCACACGCCGCCAGCTGACAGATTGAGTGAATCTATTAACCAAATAAAACCCTGTCAGCACCTCGACAGGCAGCAGCACGACGCGGGAGAAAGGAGAGGACAAGCGTCTCCCCGTCTGCTTCCCCCTCACCCAGGCCTGCGCTCGCCGCCCGCTAACAAGGCGCCAAATGAAGCCAAATTGATGCGAATAAAACATGGACTGTGGATGGCGGAGCATCCCGGTGCTGTGCCCTTGAGAAAGTGACAGGCACATCGGGCTTCGTCCTAAATCAATTCACGTGAAGCGTCTCACCTCCTCGTCTGTTTTCTCCATCGCTGAAATCTCTCACCTGGAACTGAATTTATAACCGACCGTAAATAACGTGTGAGAATAGCAACACGGCGATAAGAGGAATTCCATTAGATCCTCGAATGATTGTTGATTATGTCTTTCCTGCTGATGTGTCTCCAAAAGTAAGTCATTTACTTTTGTAAAAAAAAAAAAAAATTTACTTGATAGAATCTCAAAGATGATTTGTGGAACATACAGGCAGATCCAAACGTCCCCTTTACCCATATTTTTTATTTATTTAATCTGATATTAAAAACAAATACAGGTTTGGTCCAGTTGTATTTCTTAAACAAGACTCCACCAACTGCACATAGCTGAGTCTGAACTCACACACTTCTGGTTAATTTAATGTTCTAATATCCAATACTGCACAATGACATTTTTGAACACCGCTCCTAGACAGTGTGTAATATGTTCATACTGAAAAATTACAAATGAATGCAAAGCATTATTAATCGCTGGATGATGAATCAGTGTTTTCTGAATATGAGAAGATTTCATGTGAGCTGATTCAGATTTGGAGCGCTTTCTCAGCTATTACTTTCTTTGTTGAGTCCGAATCAAAATGAAATTGATTCTCAGAAATACAGCAACAGAAAGTGTGTGTAAAAATAATAATTAAAAAAAAAACCCAGAGCATGCGGAACACGGCGCTGGCGCTAAATAAATGCTCGTATAATTATATGGATAACTAGTTTCAAACATTTTTTTTCTGTCACATCCAGAGTTAATTTTCTCTGTTTTTGTTCAGAACACATGCGTTGATTCAGAGTCGAATCACTTTCTCACTACAGTTCACTTGGAAGTGTTCTCCTCCTCGGTGCGGATCTTTAGTCAGGTGAGTACACAGCGATCACACTCGCGTCTGAGAGCGTCTGAGCCAGGTAGTCTCGATCCGCTTCCAAGTGAACCCTAGCGAGAAAGTGAATCGACTCTGAATCGACTCACCTGCAGGAAGCGAATCAGGCATGCTGTGTGTTTTGTTTTGTTTTTTTTTTGTAGATGTGAGCTGCTAAACTGAGCCAAAGGACAGAGCTGTAGCGCTGCAGAAATGCCGTGTGTTCTCAACAAAAACAGAGAAAATAAACTCTCACAAAGTTTTATTTATATAATCATCTAATTATCTATTGTTGTCAGCTCTACATGCAGCTCAACCAATTGCTCCTTTATGTGCAGTGTGAAAGTAAATTAAACAAAACAGTACATGAAGCAATGAACTCTGATTCATACTCTCCAAAGGACTAATAGATGTGGAAGAGTTATTAGTGTATATGAAGAACGTGACTGGACCAAGAACTGACCTCTGTGAGCATGAGCTCCTGTCGTGATGCTTTGAGGTGAAGTGTGACTTTCGGTTTTCGGGTTGATCTTAACGATCTTAATGTCACGAATTCCTCCTCTCAGCATGACAAGCGCTGTTTTCCTGATTGTTTTGAGTTCCTGTCAATGATTTGTGATATATCCAGGTGCTCTTTGTTTTCATTCCATCCTTGTCTCCGCCCCCGTCCTGTCATTGGTCTGTTGCTCTGTTGTGTTCACCTAGTTTCTGGTTAGTCTTTAATCAGTGTGTATTTAAGCCCTGCTGTTTCGCCGGCTCTTTGCGAAGTCTTGTCGTTGTTTATGTGCGATTCTAAGCCTGTGCCTCCTGCTTCCTGTGTTCTGACAGACTTTGATGATTTATGAATTATGGATTTGCGTAATAAATATAACACTGAGCTTTTGCGTCCTGCCCCGCACATTGCTGTTAATAATCTTTGTTTATAGATTAATTGACAGCTCTTTATCTATACAGCAGATGACTTAAGTAGGTGTCAATGAAATATAAAGGTGTAATTTTTTATATATTTATTCTCCTATATCAGTTCTAAAAACTGTTGTTATCGAGTGAAAGCCGCATGACAGCTTCCATGGTGCCAGGTTCGACTCGGGCCGTGAGCTGACCTTTTCTGAATGTCAAAACTCATCCAGACATTACGAGAATATGTCAGATACCAGAAAGGACACGACTCAAGCCTCATATTTCCTCCACACACACACACACACAGGCGGGTGAACGCACACATTACCCCTGGCCTGGTGGGTCGATCGACCTGGGTAAGGTCTGCTGCTCCATGTGTTCTATCACAGCGACAAAGTGGCAAAAGGCAAAGGTGGATCTGACGATCCGTGTTTGGAATGCTGTGATAAATTCCCAGTATAATAATCATCCAACCCAGTGTGAATATTTTCCTAAATCACTGTATCTGCTGTATTTTCCATTTTAAAAGGACGGGAATTAAAGAACAGTACAGTACTCTTCCTTGTCGCTGAGGTGGTATCCTCAAGCCTCACACCTTTTGTACCTTTAGTGTTTATCTTTCACCTGGAAATGTTTTTGTAGCGAACATTTAAAAACTATTTAACGCACAAAATTAGACCATTAAAATAAAGCTTAAAGATACACACTAAAAGATACTTAAGGTTTTGTCTGAGAGTGTGTAATTGGGCAATGATAAAAAAAAAAAAAGTTTTTTCGATGAATCTATTTTATTTTATTTTAAACTAAAAATACAAAAATAACGATCATGACCAAAATGGAGTAAGAATAGATAGATAGATACATAGATAGATACATAAATGGGATAAGAATCCAAAAACCGTAAAACGTAAACTCCTCTGTCCTGAAAATGTCAGAAAACTTAAAGTTACAGCTTTATTTCTGACTGTTACAAAGCGCTGACACTGGAGACTCCTTCCATAAATGTTAAATAAACTCCTTACAGAAAACTCCACCATACTGACAATTACACGTTTTTTTCATCTGTTTATTTTGAGCGTCTGCTGTACAAGACCCTGTGAATTACTATAGAAACAATAAAGTATTAGATCGAGTGAATAAATATAAACCTGCACTACTGTCAGAGCTGCTGTTATAGAAAATTAATCAACACCTTCTGACCAATCAGAGTCCAGGATTCGGCAGTGATATTCCGTTGTAGCTATAACTTTGAGAAAGCAAAGTGAAGTATCGTTGTAATGGGGTTTATCCGTTGGCGGGTGGACGGATAGGTGTGTGTGTGTGTGTGTGTGTGTGTGTGTGGAGGGGTTTTACTTCCTGGCAGGTTTTCTGAGGAGTTATTAAAGTGCCGTCTCCACACCTGCCATGTCGCCCCTCTTCCTCCTCCTTGTTTTTTATAACTTGGCCCAAAAACCGAAATGGCGTCTGGTTCGTATTTAAGACATCAAATGCTTCGTTTTACACAAGCGGATTTTCATCGTTTCTTAAATATGCTTTCTGAAGTGGAGGCGGAACAAGTGGTGGTGGGGGTGGAGGAGGAGGGGGAGGGGCGGATCGGGGGTGGATTGGGGTATGTAAGGCCGCAGTGAGCTGGTTTTTATTGGAGAAAATAATGGGCCATTGAGGGAACCGATTTAATGGGCAACATAATAGGCAATGTAGTAACACATCTGCTTTGGAAAGTCGTTTCCTTCTTTTTTTTCTGTTTTTTTTTTCAGAGCTTTCATTCTCCTCTTTCTTTAATCAGCTCGGAGCTTTCGGCCGCTCTGCCATCGCTGCTCGCAACACACCGCTGGTCCACGTTTAGACATCTCCTCCGCAAGAAACACTAACGATCATTGTGTAATATGGAGCGTGATGAGAGACATCAACAGGCAAGAACGGCAGCCAGCGAGGGCCGGTGTGTGTGTGTGTGTGTGTGTGTGTTGTGCATATTACACACTAAATCCCACCACACTCACTGCCTCATATTAAAATCCTCGCTTGCGTGTTTCAGATGACAGGACAAATAAGGTTCAGGAGGTAAATGTGAAAAAAAAAAACACACTCAAGATTTTTTCTGTCCAATCAACGAGCTCATTTGTGTCGACTTCCTCAGAATCCGACGTAGCGAGCGATCAGACACACACACACACACCGGGGCTAATGACTTATTTTGTGAAAGCTCAAACGAACAACATTTCCTCAGTGCACAGAGGAAATGATTTTTATTTAAAACTGTTTTGTTTCACAATATAAATGGTTTTTACACACATTCATTTCACACACACACACACACACACACACAGACCCTCAGACTCAGTGATGAGAGACACTCTGATGTCTCCCAGCTATAAACGTCTCTATAAAGTTGAAGGATGGACGTGTGACTAATAAAGCCACAGCTCTCATCACATCCGAGCCCCGGAGAAGCGTCTAAACCCAGATCCGCCTGTAACGAAGGACACGCGGCGGAGTGGACAAGATCGTCAGGCCACGCAGGATTAACTACAGACCTGCGGCACTTACACTTAAAGATACAGTCAGGGTTTTATATATATTCATACATACATATATATATATATATATCTCCTAATATTAATGATCTGTAAATCAGACTGCAGCTCCACAGCTAAGGATGTGCCTGTAGTAAAAAAACTGTTCATAAAGACCTCAGTGATGCTGAATTCTGGACTCTGATTGGTCAGAAGATGTTGATGAATTCTCTATAACAGCAGCTCTGACAGTAGTGCAGCTGCAAATCACAGGTTTATATTAATACACTCATTCTATTACTTTATCATTTCTATAGTAACAGCTCGTTCTATAGTAATCAGCTCATTGTTGATCTGTAAGGAGAAGTTTGCTATCTATCTTTATGTAACATTGATGGAAGGAGTCTCCAGTGTCAGCGCTTTGTAACAGTCAGAGGTAAAGCTGTAACTTTAAGTTTTCCGACATCTTCAGGACAGAGGAGTTTACGCTATTGTGGTTTCTCGGTAACACGACAAGTTGTGGATTTTTTTGGCTTATTAACTTCAAGAGAGAGAAAAAAGAGAGGCTGGTGAGGGAACGGCTGTTTATAGCTGCTATAACGTAAGCGAGAACTTGTTTCATAGATGTTCTACAACAATAAATGTAACTATAAATAGATAAAAAGTACAACATGCCTATAGGTACCTGTGGGTAATTAACATGGTTCTTTTTGTACAATGTGTCTGTTGGACACAGAGAGAGAGAGAGAGAGAGAGAGAGAGAGAGAGAGGAACCAGAGAGCACATGGAACGAAAGAGGCGTTGAAAAGCACCAAGGTGAAAAAAAAAGAGAAGATAAAAGCCAATTCTTGCTCTACTAAGCAGAATAAAACACTTTAGGATGTGCTGTTATAGGAAAATAATCAACTTCAGGGTGGTAACAGTAACTCCTCTTCTTCACACCGCTCTGTTGTTGATTATTTTCCTATAACACACATGCTAAACTGGTAGCCATACGCTTCCGATACTTATGAGTAACGCAAACTTTTGACAGTAAACATGTCATGATTGATATATTGGGTGAAAAGAAAAATTTAGTATTGTTTATTAGTTATTTTTCACCAGATGTACACTTTAAGGCCTATTTGAAACGATTGTGCGATTTAATTCTTTTTTTTTAATTGCTCTCCTGGAAAACAACCCTCAGACTTTTTTTAAGGAGTAAAAAATTTATGCTGAAGATTCTCGATCCATCCTGAACCATCTCAAATAAATATTATTCATTATAATTATACTATACGCTATTTCTCTGGACATAAATAAAAGTTGATCTCATGCAAAAAAAAGTTCATTTTTTAATAAAAATTTCTACACTAATGAAACTGAATTAAACATATAAACCTGCCACAGAGGAAGTGTGTAATGAGAGCAGTACGGCAGCAGCACTGTGCACGATGACCTCACTACCACAGCCACAGCGTACAGCGCACTGTGTCGTAACTCCTGTCTGAACGACCTCTTAGTGCTGCTCTCGCGCCGTGCTGCTCTCACGCCATCTCCCTGAGACTCGTCCCGAAGTTACAGCTCTGTGAATCCCGACACGTCAAATAAACCGAGAGAGAGAAACAGACAACCGGAGCAGCCTTAAGAGACACCCACGAGACACAAAGACGACTCCAGGTCCACACTGTCTCTGAGTTTACTAATGAGAGTGTGTGTGTGTGTGTGTGTGTGTGTACATGTGTGTGTGTGTGTGTGTGTATGTGTGTGTGTATGTGTGTGTGTGTGTGTGTGTGGGCATGCACTGGAATCCTAGCTTCTGACATCTCAGTGTGTGATCTGATAAATAAAAGATTCATTTGAAATAGACACTGATTCAAGTTAATACACAATGATTCAGTGACTGATACACACACACACACACACACACACACACACTCACACACACACACAACCCAAACAGACAGACAGACAGACAGACAGACAGACAGGTGGTCAGAAAGACAGATAAACACAGACAGATTGACACTGAGATATAAAGGCCACGCCTCCTTCACTAAGACTGAGATATAAAGGCCACGCCTCTATAAAGGCCACGCCTCCTCTCTGTGTCTTTCTGTCTATCTCTCTGTTTCTGTCTCTCCTTCTGTGTGTGTGTCTCTCTCTGTCTTTCTGTGAGTGTGTGTGTGTGTCTCTCTGTCTGTCTGTCTGTTTTTATATCTGTTTTGTTTCTCTCTCTCTCTGTCTGTGTCTCTCTCTGTCTGTCTTTCTCTGTGTGTGTGTCTCTGTCTGTCAGACTTTTTCTCTGTCTATCTTTATCTCTGTGTGTCTCTCTCTGTGTCTCTCTGTCTGTCGTTTATTATCTGCCTTTGTCTCTCTCTCTCTCTCTCTCTCTCTCTCTCTCTCTGTCTCTCTCTCTCTCTCTCTCTCTCTTGCTCTATCTCTGTCTGTCTCTGTCTCTCTTTCTGTCTTTTTCTATCTGTCTCTCTTGCTCTATCTCACTAAGACTGAGATATAAAGGCCACGCCTCCTTCACTAAGAGTGAGATATAAAGGTCACGCCTCCTTGACTAAGACTGAGATATGAGATATGACAGATAAACACAGACAGATTGACACTGAGATATAAAGGCCACGCCTCCTTCACTAAGACTGAGATATAAAGGCCACGCCTCCTTCACTAAGAGTGAGATATAAAGGTCACGCCTCCTTCACTGAGACTGAGATATAAAGGTCACGCCTCCTTCACTGAGATTGAGATATAAAGGCCACGCCTCCTTCCTTGAGACTGAGATATAAAGGCCACGCCTCCTTCACTGAGATTGAGATATAAAGGCCACGCCTCCTTCCTTGAGACTGAGATATAAAGGCCACGCCTCCTTCACTAAGACTGAGATATAAAGGCCACACCTCCTTCACTAAGACTGAGATATAAAGGCCACGCCTCCTTCACTAAGACTGAGATATAAAGGCCACGCCTCCTTCCTTGAGACTGAGATATAAAGGTCACGCCTCCTTCACTGAGATTGAGATATAAAGGCCACGCCTCCTTCCTTGAGACTGAGATATAAAGGCCACGCCTCCTTCACTGAGATTGAGATATAAAGGCCACGCCTCCTTCCTTGAGACTGAGATATAAAGGCCACGCCTCCTTCACTAAGACTGAGATATAAAGGCCACACCTCCTTCACTAAGACTGAGATATAAAGGCCACGCCTCCTTCCTTGAGACTGAGATATAAAGGTCACGCCTCCTTCACTGAGACTGAGATATAAAGGCCACGCCTCCTTCCTTGAGACTGAGATATAAAGGCCACGCCTCCTTCACTGAGACTGAGATATAAAGGCCACGCCTCCTTCACTGAGACTGAGATATAAAGGCCACGCCTCCTTCCTTGAGACTGAGATATAAAGGTCACGCCTCCTTCACTAAGAGTGAGATATAAAGGACACGCCTCTTTCATTAAGACTGAGATATAAAAGACACGCCTCCTTCACTGAGACTGAGATATAAAGGCCACGCCTCCTTCCTTGAGACTGAGATATAAAGGCCACGCCTCCTTCACTAAGACTGAGATATAAAGGCCACGCCTCCTTCCCTGGGACTGATAAAGGCCATGCCTCCTTCACTAAGACTGAGATATAAAGGTCACGCCTCCTTCACTAAGACTGAGATATAAAGGTCACGCCTCCTTCACTAAGACTGAGATATAAAGGCCACGCCTCCGTCACTAAGACTGAGACATAAAGGCCACGCCTCCTTCCCTGAGACTGAGATATAAAGGCCACGCCTCCTTCCCTGAGACTGAGATATAAAGGCCACACCTCCTTCACTAAGACTGAGATATAAAGGCCACGCCTCCTTCCTTGAGACTGAGATATAAAGGTCACGCCTCCTTCACTGAGACTGAGATATAAAGGCCACGCCTCCTTCCTTGAGACTGAGATATAAAGGACACGCCTCCTTCACTGAGACTGAGATATAAAGGCCACGCCTCCTTCACTGAGACTGAGATATAAAGGCCACGCCTCCTTCCTTGAGACTGAGATATAAAGGTCACGCCTCCTTCACTAAGAGTGAGATATAAAGGACACGCCTCTTTCATTAAGACTGAGATATAAAAGACACGCCTCCTTCACTGAGACTGAGATATAAAGGCCACGCCTCCTTCCTTGAGACTGAGATATAAAGGCCACGCCTCCTTCACTAAGACTGAGATATAAAGGCCACGCCTCCTTCCCTGGGACTGATAAAGGCCATGCCTCCTTCACTAAGACTGAGATATAAAGGTCACGCCTCCTTCACTAAGACTGAGATATAAAGGTCACGCCTCCTTCACTAAGACTGAGATATAAAGGCCACGCCTCCGTCACTAAGACTGAGACATAAAGGCCACGCCTCCTTCCCTGAGACTGAGATATAAAGGCCACGCCTCCTTCCCTGAGACTGAGATATAAAGGCCACGCCTCCGTCACTGAGACTGAGATATAAAGGCCATGTCTCTTATGTCGCTTCTCTTGAATCACTTCTTATATACGATCAACATGTCATGACCGCGCTTATAGAGCACACACACACTCACACACACACACACACACACACACACACCACCACTATATCCGGGACTGATGAGATCAGATCACGTTACACTTTTACTATGACATAAAAGCAGACACAGCGCACTCTGGCAGTTTGTTTTGACCCGCTAATGTCTAACACGGGTTCTGCTACTGTACGCAGGAAGTGACTACTTAATAAACCCGCTGATGGAGCACAGAGAGAGCGGAGAACCCGGTTCTGCTCCAGTGCCGTAATGATGGAGATGAAAGAGGGCGAGTGTGTGATTGAACACACCTGTAGGAGAGCCGTTAACTGCTGACTGATGTTCCTACACTGGGTGTGTGAGAAACTGGTGAAGTTTAAACAGATGCAACACACACCCACACACACACCCACACACACACACACAGGGTCGCGCAGAGACGAGTGTATTTATCTGGCGAGCGCGCTGATGGAGGCACAGTGGTGGATTTTCTCATTTTATTGGCCACCGGGGTAGAACAGGAACACAGTTATTCAGAGGCAGCCAGCGAGACTGAGCCCAACTAAACACACACACACACACAGATAGAGAGAGAGACAGAGAGATAGAGCAAGAGAGACAGATAGAAAAAGACAGAAAGAGAGAGAGAGACAGACAGAGAGATAGAGCAAGAGAGACAGATAGAAAAAGACAGAAAGAGAGAGAGAGAGAGAGACAGACAGAGAGACAGAGCAAGAGAGACAGATAGAAAAAGACAGAAAGAGAGAGAGAGAGAGAGACAGACAGAGAGATAGAGCAAGAGAGACAGATAGAAAAAGACAGAAAGAGAGAGAGAGAGACAGACAGAGAGAGACAAAGGCAGATAATAAACGACAGACAGTGAGACAAAGAGAGACACACACACAGAGAGACACCCGCACAGACAGAGAGAGAAAACAGATATAAAAACAGACAGACAGAGAGAGAGAGACACACACACACACACACACACAGAAAGACAGAGACACACACACACACACACACAGAAAGACAGAGAGAGACACACACACAGAAAGAGAGACAGAAACAGAGAGATAGACAGAAAGACACAGAGAGACAGAAAAGTAAAAGAGAGAATACACACATGGGCATCATGTAAATAATTTGATTTGTGTTCGAAGCTATGATTCGATCCGATGCGAATCTTTGAACTGCAATCTCTTTGTGTAAAAAGGAAAAGAAAAAAAAACCCTCACCTGTTCTACTGAAGTGCATTTTATTATTATATTTCCTCAAGTTCAAACAGGAACACACACACACACACACACACACACACACACGCCACTCAGTACAAGTCAAGCAGCCGGGATTATTTACGGAACGTTTTTCCCGCAGGGTCTCACGGCCCCGAGAGCTAAATGTGGCGAGCGAGTCGGGATTTTTCATGACGGAGAAAAAACACAAACACACCTTTATAAATGACGATCATCTGACCTCGTATAATACGTCCTCTACATCCACCTGCTGTGGGCCACCCAGTCTCACACACACACACACACATTCACACACACACACACACACACACACACACACACACACACACACACACACACACACACACACTGGTCTTACTATTCTTCCAAGGACTCTAAATTGAACTCTAACTTCAAAACCAAAAGGAAAATGTCAGATTTTTATATTTTTTAAAAATGTCCCCACAAAATGTCCAATATTACAAAATATAAATCCACAAATGTTAAATTACTTTTCCCCAAAAGTCCCAAAATGATTTTCACTCCTAATTTTTAATTTTTATTTATTTATTTATTTAAAAATCTTTTTCCTGCTGATTTACAGCACAAAGATAAAAATATCCCAAGCTAAAACTTACTGTGTAAACTTTTGTAAATCTTTTTTTACTTTTTATTTTTATTTATTAGTTTTTTAATCAGATAATTGTAATTGTCATTCTGTTATCACGATTATTGAACACCTTTTTTCCCTTTCTCTTCTTCTAATTCAGAAATATTAAGTTTTTGGAATAAATCTTGGATTTAAGCTTCTTGTTCTTTTCTTTACTTAAAAAAGTAACACAGTTTTTCGCTCCTTCGGGAATTTACGTGATACGAACGTATAATCTGTCAGATATTCCTAACCGTGTAGGAACAATTTGGTCCCTGCTTGGATATAAAAACATGGCCACCACATACACACACACACACACACACACACACACACATACACACACACACACGAGCTCCTGCGGTACAGAAAAACATGACTTCATCCCTAACCGGCATCTGTTTCGGACGATGTTCGTTCCCGTGGTGCTGAGCTTCGACGGGAATCTCAGAGCAAATAAACTATCTGGGGAAAAAAAATCATCATTAACGAAGAAACGTTTAAACACGAGCTGCACCTTGTCGAACAAACCTACATTACAATCCATCGTCGTGGGAACCGTAACTGGCACGAGTCCGCTGAATTTTTTGCCGCTTAACCGCTCCTGTTGTGTAATAAATACGAGCCGAGACGCGCCACACAACAGGAGACGATTTAAAACCCTTTCACAGCGGCCGGCCCACCGCTACGCCGAGCACAACGACACGTCAGCTTCCTTCACCTCATTAACCAGCTAAAGGCTAATTAGACAGCTAACGAGCGCAGACCCAGGGAGCGCTGCCATGCTAAAGGCTAAACGTTGCTATGAGGGAAGCCAGGGTGCCAAAAATTTCCCACCTCAAAAGGCTTTGGAAGAAAGTTCAAGCTAGTCACTTCCAACTCTGTGGAGTTCTCCAGGTCGCTAACACGGTGTCATGTCATAAACAACAGAACATAGTTTGTGTTTTACTTTTTAAAGAATGTAGCTGATTAGCTTCAGTTTTATTAAACAGTAGCAAACATTAGCATAGCATGCTAGTCAGAGTCACACGCTAGTCATAACAGCTAATGTTTCATCATTTGGTTACTGAATTTATTTATGGAAAATAAAAGTTTCATATTCAAAGAGCGGGAAAAAAGATGAATATTTCCTGAAGTTCTGCTTCGTCACTAGCATAGTGCGATTCTGCCAGCTAGCCAACATGCTAGCTACGGCTAAATTTACCTAAAAGTGATTTTGAACACAGATACTAAATATTTTAGCTAAATACTATTTCAGGTATTCGACAAGTCCAGCGAGTGTGTGTGTGTGTGTGTGTGTGTGCGTACAATAAGTCAATACAGTTAGCATTAGCCGTGTCTTGTTCACTTTAGCGTCCCACATCGATAGCGCTAGTCGATACAGCGTCTCAGTGGGGCTACAGAGGAACAAAGAGCAGCGAGCGAGCGTTTATAGATCTCTCACATCTCTGTTCGATCAGGACGCGAGACACGCCGCTGATTACGGCACTAGAGGCTAAACATTCAATCCTGCTCGCGTTTAGTCTTCGCTAAGATTCCTGTCTTCTTACAGGAATTCCCCGAGTCCACTACAGAGCTAGTCTTCAGTTTTACTCGTTTTAAAGCTAGTGTTAAAAATGACACGTTTCTCTGTCTGTGATTCTGTTACACTTCAGAATCTCCTCGTGAGAAATATGTGAGGCGTGTTAGAAATAAAAAGAAAGAATGAGAAGGAAAAGAAAGAAAGACAAAAAAGTTAAAGAGAGAAAGAGAGAGAAAACCAAAGAAATATGGAAAAAAAAGGGAAGCAAGAAAAGATGAATGAGAAAGAAAGAAAGAAAGAAAGAAAGAAAGAAAGAAAGAAAGAAAGAAAAGAGCTATGACAAAAAGTGAAAGAAAGAAAGAAAGAAAGAAAGAAAGAAAATGAAGCAAGGAAAATAGAGAATAAAGAAAATGAAGAAAGAAAGAAGGAAAGAAAGAAAGGAAGGAAGAAAGAGAATAAAGAAAATGAAGAAAGAAAGAAGGAAAGAAAGAAAAGAAGGAAGAAAGAGAATAAAGAAAGTGCTGTTGCAGCGATTTGGGAAGCATCCGTTTTTCGTTTATCTGGAGGAGCGGCTCTGATACACGCGCTACGAGTCTGAATACGCCAAGTGTTTTTCTTCCAACAAGAAGGAAAGAAAGAAAAGGAAAAGAAACAATGACAAAAAGTGAAAGAAAGAAAGAATGACAAAAAATGAAACAAAGAAAAAAAAGAAAGAAAGGGACAAGAAACAATGACAAAAAGTGAAAGAAAGAAAGAAAAAGAAACAATGACAAATAGTGAAAGAAAGAAAGAAAGAAAGAAAGAAAGAAAAAGAAAAGAAACAATGACAAAAAGTGAAAGTAAGAAAGAAAGAAAGAAAGAAAGAAAGAAAGAAAAAGAAAAGAAACAATGACAAAAAGTGAAAGAAAGAAAGAAAGAAAGAAAGAAAAAGAAAAGAAACAATGACAAAAAGTGAAAGAAAGAAAGAAAGAAAGAAAAAGAAAATAAACAATGACAAAAAGTGAAAGAAAGAAAGAAAGAAAGAAAGAAAGAAAGAAAGAAAGAAAGAAGGAAAGAAAGAAAGAAAGAGTGCTGTTTGAGTGTATAAGAAACTGATGAAATAAACTTGTTTCCTGACAGTCGACTCTTTATCAGGATTGTTGTCCTGCACCAAGTATTTTTGTTCCAACTCGAGGTGACGTCTGTACAGAAAATCACAGACGTGTCTCCAGACTAAACTGATCAGTCTGTAATTCGGCCTGTAATGTTCTTCGAGGAGGACGGAGAAAAACACCGACATGGCCGATCGGGAATCGGGAATAAAATCCCAGAGGAGCTCCTGCACATAAGAAATCACCTCATGGAGCTGTCAGGATGCAGCTAACGCTAACACAATGAACCAAAAGTGAACGTGGTGAAGGCTGGAGCGCTCGGCGGCGTGTGATTAGCCGAGTCTTAACGAGAGCGGGAGATTTAATGCTGCGGTGCTTGTGTGGTCTCCAGGGATAATTAGCATCATTAGCATGCTGATTAGCGCATGCAAACGAAGAGGATCCCATCCAGATGAAGTAGTGTGTGTGTGTGTGTGTGTGTGTGTGTGTATACGTGTAGAGTGCAGTGAAAGGCGGCGATGTTTTTATGTGCAGCTCAGCGTCTCGTCCTGATGTACAGCTCCTCGTTAGCGCCGTAATAAAGAACACAGAGACACATAAAAGGTTATATACTGCTGGAGTGCTGTTATTCCACCAATTAGCACAGCGCTGATTTACCACTGGGACGTGCCACAATTCCCAACGGGGCTCCACACACACACACACACACACACACACACGCACACCTTCAGCTGGTCAGCTCTATAAAGCTACACAGTCTGATCCACCAAACTATAAACCTGGATTCAAAGAAACTTTGAAAACCGTCACATGCTTCATAAAACCTGTTTTATTTTTTACATTAAACTTTAAAAAAGAGACAAGAGGCTTTAATGCGTTTGTGAAACACACAGATCGCATAAAATCACAAAGTCTTTTACAGCGCTGCTTTTACACTCCCGATAACTCTGAGCGTTACTAATACACAGCCTGAGACATGATTAGCATCGACTGTCAGGACTAGAGCAACAAACCGAGAGAAAGAAATCCAAAAGAAGAAAATCCTGAGTTTGCAAAGAGCTGAATGTGAGAGAGAGAGAGAGAGAGAGAGAGAGAGAGAGACAGACAGACAGAGAGAGAAACAATAGATTCAGAAAGAAAGAAAGAAAGAAAGAGATAGAAAAAAGAGATAGATAGATAGATAGGAAAGAAAGAAAGAAACATGAAAAAGAGATAGATAAAAAGAGAAAGAAAGAAAGAGATAGATATAAAGAAAGAAAAAAGAAAGAAAGAAAGAAAGAAAGAAAGGAAATGAAGAGAAAGACAGAAGAGATAGGGGAAAAAAAGAATGAATGCAGTTCCACACTATTTCTTTTTTCTTTTTCTTTCTTTTTCTTCTTCCATTGTGAGCAGAAACTAATCTGCTGATTGGTCAGTTACTGTACCGCCCACTATGACATCATCAACATGGCAGCTGGAATTCAAATTGACATTTCATCAGTGTTTGAAAGAGAAAGTTTTAGACTTTGATCTAATAAAAGTTTGTAATTAAAAATGTAAAAAGCAATAAAGCAAAAACTGTGTACGTAAAAGAAAATAACAATAAAACACACACACTCACACACACACACACACACACACACACACTCACACACACACAGGTTGAAAGTGAAGCGTTTGCCAGTTGGATGTTATTCGAGTTGAACAACAGCTGCACATGACTCAGTGATGTCTGCTCCAGATGTGTGTGTGTCTCTGCAGGTGCACGGAGGGGTTTAAGGGTCATTTCCAAAAACAGCACCTCGTCAACAACCCCCCCCCCCCCCCCCCAATCACTACAGCATCCAGCTCCGCCCCCATCAACACCCCCAACCACTACAGCATCCAGCTCCGCCCCCCAATCACTACAGCATCCAGCTCCGCCCCCGTCAACACCCCCAATCACTACAGCATCCAGCTCCGCCCCCGTCAACACCCCCAACCACTACAGCATCCAGCTCCGCCCCCCAATCACTACAGCATCCAGCTCCGCCCCCGTCAACACCCCCCCCCCCCCAATCACTACAGCATCCAGCTCCGCCCCCGTCAACACCCCCAATCACTACAGCATCCAGCTCCGCCCCCCGTCAACACCCCCAATCACTACAGCATCCAGCTCCGCCCCCAATCACTACAGCATTCTTATATTATCACACACTCTGTAACTTTACCACTATCTCATTCTTATATTATCACACATTCTGCAACTTTACCACTATCTCACTCTTATATTATCACACACTCTGCAACTTTACCACTATCTCACTCTTATATTATCACACATTCTGCAACTTTACCACTATCTCACTCTTATATTATCACACACTCTGTGACTTTACCACTATCTCACTCTTATATTATCACTCACTCTGCAACTTTACCACTATCTCATTCTTATATTATCTCACACTCTGTAACTTTACCACTATCTCACTCTTATATTATCACACATTCTGCAACTTTACCACTATCTCACTCTTATATTATCACACACTCTGTGACTTTACCACTATCTCACTCTTATATTATCACACATTCTGCAACTTTACCACTATCTCATTCTTATATTATCACACATTCTGCAACTTTACCACTATCTCACTCTTATATTATCACACATTCTGCAACTTTACCACTATCTCACTCTTATATTATCACACACTCTGTGACTTTACCACTATCTCACTCTTATATTATCACTCACTCTGCAACTTTACCACTATCTCATTCTTATATTATCTCACACTCTGTAACTTTACCACTATCTCACTCTTATATTATCACTCACTCTGCAACTTTACCACTATCTCATTCTTATATTATCTCACACTCTGTAACTTTGCCACTATTTCACTCTTATATTATCTCACACTCTGTAACTTTACCACTATCTCACTCTTATATTATCACACACTCTGTAACTTTACCACTATCTCACTCTTATATTATCACACACTCTGTAACTTTACCACTATCTCACTCTTATATTATCTCTCACTCTGCAACTTTACCACTATCTGACTCTTATATTATCACACACTCTGTAACTTTACCACTATCTCACTCTTATATTATCACTCACTCTGTAACTTTACCACTATCTCACTCTTATATTATCTCACACTCTGTAACTTTACCACTATCTCACTCTTATATTATCACACACTCTGTAACTTTACCACTATCTGACTCTTATATTATCACACACTCTGTAACTTTACCACTATCTCACTCTTATATTATCACTCACTCTGCAACTTTACCACTATCTCATTCTTATATTATCTCACACTCTGTAACTTTACCACTATCTCACTCTTATATTATCACACATTCTGCAACTTTACCACTATCTCACTCTTATATTATCACACACTCTGTGACTTTACCACTATCTCACTCTTATATTATCACACATTCTGCAACTTTACCACTATCTCATTCTTATATTATCACACATTCTGCAACTTTACCACTATCTCACTCTTATATTATCACACATTCTGCAACTTTACCACTATCTCACTCTTATATTATCACACACTCTGTGACTTTACCACTATCTCACTCTTATATTATCACTCACTCTGCAACTTTACCACTATCTCATTCTTATATTATCTCACACTCTGTAACTTTACCACTATCTCACTCTTATATTATCACTCACTCTGCAACTTTACCACTATCTCATTCTTATATTATCTCACACTCTGTAACTTTGCCACTATTTCACTCTTATATTATCTCACACTCTGTAACTTTACCACTATCTCACTCTTATATTATCACACACTCTGTAACTTTACCACTATCTCACTCTTATATTATCACACACTCTGTAACTTTACCACTATCTGACTCTTATATTATCACACACTCTGTAACTTTACCACTATCTCACTCTTATATTATCACTCACTCTGTAACTTTACCACTATCTCACTCTTATATTATCTCTCACTCTGTAACTTTACCACTATCTCACTCTTATATTATCTCACACTCTGTAACTGAATTCTGAGATATTTCTCATTTCTGAAGCCAGCTGCTGATTGAATGGTGATTAGTTGTGTGTGTGGATGAACTTTACAATGGCACACTGAAACAGTTCCCTGATCTCCGGTTGACCCTGCGGGGCCCGAGGCTGCTGTTTTTATTTGTCTCTGGACCCCAATAAACACATAAAAGCTTCAGGGCAGTGCGGCAGAGCTTTAACGAGAGCTCACACACTGGGGGGGAGAGGGGGGGGGGGGGAGAGAGAGAGAGAGAGAGTGTGAGAGAGAGAGAGAGAGAGAGAGAGAGAGAGTGGCCATGCTAATCTACTTCACCATCAGCACCTCAACACATACACACCACCTACATACTCACACACACACACACACACACTCACTCAGATACATACATCTCAAAAACACTTATACACATTCAGACAGACACACACACACACACACATAAACACTTATACACACTCAGACATACACACACACAAACACTCATACACAGTCACACACACATACACACACACATACACACTCAGACATACACACACACACACATACACACTCAGACATACACACACACACATACACACTCATACACAGTCACACACACTCGGAGAGAGTGGCCATGCTAATCCACTTCACCATCAGCACCTCAACACATACACACCACATACATACTCACACACACACACACATACACACACACTCAGACACACACACACACAAACAATCATACACACACACAAACACTCATACACACACACACACACACACCACATACACACTCACTCACATACACGCACCTCATAAACACTTATACACACTCAGACACACACACACCTCATAAACACTCATACACACACACATACACACCACATACACACTCATACACAGTCACACACACACATACACACCACATACATACTCACACACACACACACTCACTCACATACACGCACCTCATAAACACTTATACACACTCATACACATACACACTCACACACAGTCACGCACACACTCATAGAGTGTCAGAGCGAGAGAGGGAGAGCGGCCTCACTAATCCACTTCGCCATCAGCTTACGCATACAAACTCTACACAACACGCATGTATACATGACTTAAAGTTACAGCTTTAGCTCTGACTGTTACAAAGCGCTGACACTGGAGACTCCTTCCATGAATGTTACATAAACGTCTCCTCACAGAAAACTCCACCACATCAACGACGTGAATGAGCTGTTACTATAGAAACAATAACGTATTAATATAGAAACGGGGACATTAATATAAACCTGTGATTTGCAGCTGAACTACTGTCAGGGCTGCTGTTATAGAAAATTCATCAACAGCTTCTGACCAATCAGAGTCCAGAATAACCAACATAACAACACTGAGTCACTGTCGCTTGTTTTCTCGTTTTAGAAAATCTCATGACAAATTTTTAAAACTTCAAACAAAATACAAAAGAAATCATACAAGGTATTAATGCTAAACAGTTATATAATTACAAGTATGATGTAAAAAATGTCTTCGGATGTCATATTCTTGTGTCTTTAAATCTCCCAGTGTGTGAGAAAGTGTTTAAAAATGTCAGGATTTGCAAATGTGAAGCAAAAAACTGGAGTAGGAGTTGAATTTCTTTTTTCCACTTCCACTGAAGAGAAGATTCAGGATTTTAAAAAGCAAATATTCCAGCTGCATTGCTGTAAAATCTAAAGAGACAACCTGACCTGGTGGAACAGCAGGAAAAAAACCTGTGTGTTAAGATGTTTCTCCATTGCAGTGTTGCAGTGTGGGTGGTACACATCGTCCGTCTCTGTCCACATTCCATCCTTCCAGAAAAGAAGCCTCCTGAGAAGATGAAAGCTCTTCCACTTAAGCGTGTATTAGCAGAGAAAACTAGCGTCACGACAGGAGGGAAATATCAAATTAGCTTCTTTCACCTCAATGTTCAACATCTACATTAAAAAAAATACAAACTTCCTGTAAACGTTTAACAAAAATGAAAAGTTCTGTATAAGAGGAAAAATAGGAGTGTGTGTGCATGTGTGTGTGTGTGTGTGTAAACACACTCCGTTTACACACAGCAGGGAGGAAAATAACGCAGCTGGATGCGCATGCACAAGCATTGATGAGTAAATATTGATCTCGTCTCTTCAGGAGGCGGCTAAATATTGAAACAGCTCCAGGAAGCCTCGGACCTTAAGGCCAAAGCGTCCATGAGATCGATACTAAGCAGCGCGTGGCTGGTTAACCCTCCTCCTCCTCCTCCTCCTCTGATTTACGCTAGATATGCTACGTAACCATGACGGACCCCCTATTATCCGTCTGCCAGCTGTTGCTCCTATACACGTGCTCTCCTTTTGTCCCGAGCGCCCTCAATCAGACTCGTCCAATCAACAAACTCCATAAAGGCTCAGACACCACACAATTTGGCTTACATACGGTCTGGACGTGGTGATACCATTTATACAGATAATTTACAGCCGAGTCACATGACCCCACGTATTCAGGCAGATGTGTGGGGTTACAGATAACACATGATCCACGGGAAGGTGAGAAAACAACGTGGACAATAGTGTGTGTCGTTCATGTTCGCCAGCGCCGGCTATAAAACCACTACAAAGGGGATTGGGACAGCGATGGTGGCGGCGGCGGCAGTGAGATAAAACACTCCACGGCTTTATCTTGTGTCTTTTACTGTAGTGAGATACAATAACGTGACATTTCTTTTACAGGAATACACACTTTCCATCTGTCCAACAGGGCTGCTAACGCCTCGCTAACACACTTTAATTATTTACACTTTTTTTCTTTCTCACGCTTGGAAACTGCATCATTAGGTTGGTCATATCTATAAATTATTTATGAAAATGCATTACACTTTATATCTATGTTTATTATAGATTATGACTTGTTAACATGATGCATCATAAGTAGTGCTCATAACATGTTATATCTGCAAGCTCCAGGTGCTATAGTGCATTATGAGGAGATTATGAGCGATGAAATAATATATTATAAGCACTACTGATAATGTATTCATTTATCGATTTATAAACAATGCTACAAAGTGTAATGGCTTCTCATAACTAATTGTAATGGTTATTGTTATGAATGCATTATAACATGTTGTGAATGTATTCGTAAGTCATTATACATATGGCTTTCCTAGAAAGTGCTTCCACAACGTCTTTAATGAATTCTGAGTAATAGAAGTGCTAGCATATAAAAGTACACCGTTGTACTTTTCTTCAAAAACTCACTTATTCGGTACGTTCTTGCATTAAATTACTCAGCGATGATTTAAAATACATTTCAAACTTCCCACATAACATCATGCACACGTTTAAATCTTTTTTAAAGTTCAAGGTTACTGATATCGTAAGCAACCAAAAGGAGTCACGTGTTAACAGTTTTAACAGCAAAGTGGCACATTTTTTAACTGTAACATCACGCAAAAAACATTGTAAGCTTACAAATGTACAAAGGAAAATCTATGTTAAACCATCATACATTCATTTCTCTGTGTGATATACATACATGCTTTAAGGCTAGCTAGGAAAATATTAATTAACTCCAAAAGATGTTTTACTTTTATTTGGACTTGATCTTGATTTAGCCTCGACCCTCTCAAGACTCGTTCTTGACTCGATCTCGGTTAGTCCTGGTCTCGGACTTGACAAAGACGATCGTGACTGCAGCCCTAGTGATGATACAGAGCTCATAGATATTGCCCTTTTTTTCCATTTAATTTTTTATTTTCATGGTAACCGTGACTTCTATGCTATTGTATCTGGTTACTATAATTTAACTATAATTCTGCGATTTACAAAAAAAGATAACATCTTTATGAGCTCTGCATTGATTGAAATTGGTCCTTACGAGCATGGAAAGTAGTGTGTGTGTCTTTCCTGTCTCAGTTTGTGCAGTCAGAGAGCCTCTGCAGCAAGACGCTGGTGTTACAGGTGGTACAATTATACCACAGGGAAAATACCGTATTTAAAAAACTCAACCCAGTTACCTGAACACATTCACCCCTGTGAAACATTTGGAACATTTCACAAACGTGCTCAACAGGAAGTTGCATCATCCAATATTTCACTGATAATGTGATATTGACTAAAGAGTTCACTGTTATCCAAATTGTAGATTCAAAGTAAATTAATAGTTCAGAAAAATTCATTTTAAGTAAATCATGAGAATGTCCTGAATGTCCTCATTAGCGTGGATGCTAGTTAACCACATTGCTCCTTTAAGAGCAAAAAGCAGCAGACACTTTGTAAGAAAGGAGATTGTTCTGTGAGATGGGTTAACACATGATGCGTTTGAATGGTTAAATTCATTTAATGTTAAAAAAAATAAAGTTTAAGAGTAAAACAGCTGAATGTCACTGCAATCGTCAAGTCAGCCAGAAAGAGGTGAAACAGACAGTAGACAGTAGAAAGTAGAAAGCGCGCCGTCTGCCTTTGTCCACGCTCTGTCTCGCTTTTTATCAGGTCTCGACCCAAACGTTTAAAATACCTCCCGAAGGGAAATAAACATGATTCGGCCCAGTGAAGACATCTGCCCTCTCAAAAAAGGGATGAAAAAACAGGATGTGTTTAAACAGCTGTTGGGTTACTCTGTACTTTTTTGAACGTTGTGAGAGACGAGCGCTGAAATAACACGGTGGTTGGAGACGTGGCCTGGAGGTCAGACATAAAACAAATGATAATAATCGGTTTCCTGATACGGCGAGGAAATGCACAAAGATGTGCACGAGGTCATGGAGGTCAGAGATCAGAAACAGAAAAGCTAAAATTATCTGTGTGCTCTGGGTCTCTGGGTGGGAGGGATGACGTCACTGCATCATTCTCTCCCCTGTCAATCAAAAACAACAGCCAATCATGTGAGCTGATGTATGCGGAAGAGGGCTGACAGCGAAGAGTTTAGCTGCCCTGTGACATAGCATGAGCAGCAGTTCAAAGTCTCTGCAGAAGGACATACTAAACCTCACGCTTCTCGGCTTGTAGCTGTCACGCAAAAGGCGAGAGGTAACGAATAAGAGGGAATTTCAGGACAGCACCCCTTCCCACCAGTAGAGGTCACACTCTCTTAGACTTTAGTGTGACCTCTGAGCTCAATTTCCTCTTTTCTTACTCTTTCATGGTATATAAGCGCTTCCCAAAACCCTAACGGATGCCTTGTTGATTCCTCAAGCCTACCTCCATCGGCCCCTGACCCGGAAATTGATCCAAGTATTAGATCGGATATACAGTTAACAGAGCTGGGAAACGTCATCAATAATTCACTAATAAAGTCGCTAAGTTGCTTTAAAGTGACACTTCAGTAAACAAGAACGGCTCATTTGGTAAATATGTGTTTGGTTTCAATTCGCTGTTCTGGTTTCCTGTCTCTGCTACCTCAGAGGGAGGAGCTAAGAAATGAAAAGGTGAAGCAAGGAAAAAAACGAGGAGGTGCAATAAAAAAAATGAGAAGTACCTCCTCACAAGTTCAGCTACTCATTGCGAAGTCTTACCAATCTCCTAGCTGTATTGATTTGATTGTTCCCCGTTTCTTTGATTTCATACCCGATCTTGTTTTTAACTGCTGCCTTCTTCTGGATATCAGGCAATGTTTTGGAATTGTAAATAAAGATTTTCCGCATATAAAGACCTCAGCATACGTAATGTGAGGGTTGCATGAAGAATTACCTTCACGACATTATAAACTTGCATACTCTCTGCTGTTTCGTATTGGCTGTCGCATATTAATGCTCCAATCACAGGTTTGGTCATGTAGTATATTCAGTGGTGGAGTTCGCCCAGCTGCACTACGTGCTTGTCATGCACAATGTCCATTTGCACTGTAATTACATCATAACGTTTCTATAAGGCAATTCTAGTGAATTGTCCAATCAGTTTTAATTTGTGGTTCTGTTTTTAATCCAGTTGCTGGATTTGTAGGGCCATCATAGTTTAACGCGTTAACATCTTCTAATCGACTGTAAAGTTAAGCAAACTGCTTGTGTATGCTGTCGTACTTGTTGTTTCTAAAAAAATGTAGTACTGACAATAAAAAGTTTATTAATTTACCTGTGAATTTGATCTGTTTTGATCTATCTGCACACACTGTTGCATTAAGTCATGCTAGGTGCTACGCGGGAAACCACCAGGATATAGCCATTTGGGAAACGTGAGATGAGCGAATCGCTGCTATGTGAAGGTGGGGTAAGAATTATTAGCCAGTTCCAGTGCAGGAAGTGACTAAAAGTGACTATGTAATAGTGTAGTTTATTGAAACACATGCTAATCATTGCTAGCAATCAGAGCTGTAATAAGGATAAAAAGTTTAGTGAGGTCCATGGTGCAGAAATGTGTCATAGTTAATATATCACAATACTGAATATCTACATCAGTCTCTGTTACGTTATACTTCCAGTCTTCTATAAACTGCTCTGACTCCATTCAGACCGTTTAATCCTATTGACTGAAATATTTTGGTTTACAAAATACTTCTGAGTTACGTGTTAATTTCTGAATTATTTTACATGATACTGTGACATCAATACAATAGTTAATAATGAACTTTATTGTGCTCTGACTCATTAAACATTATTAGTGAGTAATGTTACACAATACAACTTAAAATTGGACTAAAATTAAGTGTTTATTTATAGCCAAGCCTGACTAGCTAATGTTACTGCAGTTAGCAGGCTGATTTGACTTAGCAATATTATCAATAGTGTAAATAATGAAAATAAAAAAAAATTGAGGTTTGAGATTTGTTAAGTGGAGTTACAGGTTAAAAAAAAGAAACATTCTGATACTACAGCGGTCCACACCTCAGTGCCCTCATAGCTAGTTACGGCCATGTTAGCATAGTTAGCATCATTAGCATAACAGTTTTGCTAAGTGATCCTGACTAGCTTTACTTTATAGTGAAGTAATAGTAAGACTTATCAGTAGTAGTAAGATTTCAGGGTGAAGTATAGCGCAGTGAAGGGAAGGGACTGTCACTCAGATGGGCGTAGGTGTACAGCTGCGTAGGCTAAAGGAGGCAAAACAATTCAAACTTTTCTCTCGAACGCTTCACTTCTGAAGCCTTAATGTGTGGGTTTCTCTCCCGTATCCGTGTCAGTCATTATTATTTTTCGCATTGACATGCATATCTAATCCATCGCTCCTCATCCAGCCCTCACAGCGCGCCGCTTTCATGTGGAACGCAGCCGAAACTTTTTTCCCTCCGCGCTCGCCAGAGAATCCGTCTCTCTCTTTCCCGCCCAAACACTCGGCGCAGCCAATTACAGAGCGAAATGACGAGCGTTTCCGCGTTTGCCTGACAGTCCCTCCCACTCGTTTTTCAACAAAATCAAAATGGATGGAAGGCGCGGGGGCGATGTGTTGAGCTGAAGGTGTAAAGCGCAGCCTCTCCTGCTCGTTAGCATTGACGTGTTGTCTCGGGGCTGATTTGCGCGTCTCCCACGTTTTCCTGATGATTCATGATTCTGAGCTCATATGATCATTACATGTACTGTACAATGACATGTCGTAATGATATGTCATAATGATATATAATAATACAGCTTGGCTACGTTCTTTTTGACTTCACAGGGATTAAAGAAGAAAGGATGACTTCATAAAACAATCGCAGTGCATGCTAACGCTTACAAGACCCGAATTAAACACACATGTGTACAAAACTGTTATTGAACCCCGAAAACTGGATGCGGTTCTGTTCTCTACGGGGCCATTACTTTAGCACTCATTCCACAAAAAGGCCCCCGAAATTATTTTCATACCCTAAAATATGTGCAGAATTCTTTTTTTAATTATGAACCTGCTGTTGACATGAAAGAAGCAGGATTTTCTCTTTCTTAATCATAAACCACAAGACAGCAGACGCTATGAGCTTCATCTTTCACTAATCACAAAGTCGGGTTTTGTGAAAAGTCATCCAAAGGTCACCTTGTTCTAAATGTCTGATATATTAAGCTGCGTATTTGTGTTTGTTTTAGTCAGATATTCGTTAAACATTAGTTACTGAGCAACAGATTATTAACTGACAGATAGCACTCCTGCAGACGTGTGTAATAAAACACTCAGGAACATCATCACGACAGGGTGGTGTGATGAAGATGACTGTCCTGTAACAGCACTTCAGTCCTCTTACTCCACAGCACTTTACCAACAATTACAGCTTTCTATTTATTAAAAAAAGACATAATTTTTATCCATTTGTAGTTATCATTTGTCATGTTACTGAAAAAGACCCACGAAGCGTAAACTCCTCTGTCCTGAAGACGTCGTAAAACTTACAGTTACAGCTTCACCTCTGACTGTTACAAAGCGCTGACACTGGAGACTCCTTCCATAAATGTAAAATAAACCCATTTCTCCTTACAGAAGACTTCACCTTGTCAATTATTCAATTCCACACATTTTTTAATCTGTTTATTATTAGTGGAGAATTTGCTGCACACATCTCTGTGAATGAGCTGTTACTATGGAAACGATAACGTATTACAGCGAGTGCATTATTAATATAAACCTGCGCTACTGTCAGAGCTGCTGTTATAGAGAATTAATCAGCTTATGTGTACATGTGAGAGTTACGATATCACAGACTTACATCCCTCCTTTCGCTCCTCGGGGCTACACGAGGCCTCGGCGTCCACCAGCAGCCCCGACACGCTGAACCTCTTTTTCCCAGAATCCTCAGCTCCTTTAAGGGCACCGGGAGACCCGGAGGGCAGTTGGTTGACCCCGAATTCGAACTCCTTCCCTTCAGTGACCGTGTAGCGCAGACGAGGCGACGTGTCCGCCTCCGGGCCTCCCTTAAGCCTCTTGGTGGGCAGGAAGGCGGAATGATAAATCCCTGCGTCTCTGTCCTCGTTTGGGGAAGAGAACGGCCGGAACGCTCCCACTGCTCCGTGTCCCAGCATGCTCAGCGGAGCCGGAGTGAACTGCGGGTGCAGGTGGAGCAGCGAGGCGGGGAAGTCTCGGGGCGTGAACCCTCCCTGCCTCTGGTACACAGAGGAAAAGGTGTAGGAGCCGCTGGGGAACGGGAGGTGCAGGTCTTTTTCCAGAGAAACCGGAACGCCGAACGGACGCGAGGTCTGGCACGGGACGACGGAGGGGTCGCGATCGGACTCCGGCGTCGACGCCAGGACCATGAGGGCAGGAGACGACATGGAGCTCGGCACGTACGAGGAGCTCTCCAACTTGAAAGCAGCACGGTGGAGGTCCATTTCTGCTCTAACAAAAAATATGTGGAGGAGAGAGAGAGAGAGAGGGAGGGAGAGAGGGAGAGAGAGAGAGAGAGAGAGAGGGAGGGAGAGAAAGAGAGAGGGAGAGAAAGAGAGAGGGAGAGAGAGAAAGAGAGAGAGGGAGAGAAAGAGAGAGAGGCCAGACGCACGTCTATACGAGGATCATCCAGTCACACGCATCTGCGGGAAAAAAACAACAGTCACATTAGTGACAGGATCAAGTTTCCACTGTGTAACACACAAATACACACAACTACACACACTGTAACACACAACTACACACAACTACACACAGTGTAACACACAACTACACACAACTACACACAGTGTAACAGAAATACACACAGTGTAACACAAAAACAGAGAGAAAAAAAATTAAAGAAAGGATTACAAAGAAAGAAAGAAAAAATTTTAAAAATAAAATCAAAGAAAGAAAAAAATACAAGCGAAAAAAAATATTTAGAGTAAAAAATGTGTGAGAAAGAAAAAAGGCAAAAAAAAAAAGAAAAAGAATGAAAATAAAGAAAGAAAGGAAAAAGAATTTGAGACGTGTGTGGGTAAGGCCAAAAAAGGAAAGACAGAAGAGAGAGAGAGAGAGAGAGAGAGAGAGAGAGAGAGAGAGAGAAAGGGGAAAGTATAAACATCTATAATGATACAGATAAATGTCTGATATCAAACCCTTAAATAATAATAATAATAAGAAGAAGAAGATGATGATGATGAAGAAGGAGAACGAGGAGAAGAAGAAGAAGGAGAAGAAGAAGAAGAAGAAGGAGAAGAAGAAGAAGAAGAAGGAGAAGGAGAGTAAAACTCTTCATGATGAGTTTTAAGTTTAGAGCAGGAATGAAGTATGATATTAAATATATTTTTATAAAGTTCCCGGATAAACAGAAAGTTTCCTGCGCTGTTTAAGCAAAATTAAAAAAATATGACGAGTCGCAAATTTTTAGCCGGTTAGTTTTACCTCCTGCAGTTTTAGTGTCCTGCTCTTTTTACTGCTGCGTACATCTCTACTTTATTACTGAGCACGCTGCAGTTCCTCCAACATCTCCATCTCATCACACTAAAGTTCTTCCAACATCTCCATCTCATCACGCTGCAGTTCCTCCAACATCTCCATCTCATCACACTAAAGTTCCTCCAACATCTCCATCTCATCACACTGCAGTTCCTCCAACATCTCCATCTCATCACACTAAAGTTCTTCCAACATCTCCATCTCATCACGCTGCAGTTCCTCCAACATCTCCATCTCATCACACTAAAGTTCCTCCAACATCTCCATCTCATCACACTGCAGTTCCTCCAACATCTCCATCTCATCACACTACACTTCCTCCAACATCTCCATCTCATCACACTGCAGTTCCTCCAACATCTCCATCTCATCACGCTGCAGTTCCTCCAACATCTCCATCTCATCACACTACAGTTCCTCCAACATCTCCATCTCATCACGCTGCAGTTCCTCCAACATCTCCATCTCATCACACTGCAGTTCCTCCAACATCTCCATCTCATCACACTACAGTTCCTCCAACATCTCCATCTCATCACACTACAGTTCCTCCAACATCTCCATCACATCACACTACAGTTCCTCCAACATCTCCATCACATCACACTACAGTTCCTCCAACATCTCCATCTCATCACACTGCAG
>NC_069717.1:1818712-2011212 GCF_027358585.1 Pangasianodon hypophthalmus
GTAAAATGAAAGCACATTAGAACATGTAAAATCTCCACACACACGACTTTTCAGTAAGTGGTTTATCCTGGTCAGGGTCGCAGTGGATCAGGAGTCTATCCCGGGAATACTGGGTGTGAGGTGGGACTACACCCTGGATGGGGCACCAGATCATCTCCAGGAGAAAACCGGAGAACCTGGAGGAAACCCATGCGTACACGGGGAGAACATGTGAAAGTCCACACAGACAGTTAGCCGAACTCAGGAACAAACCGAAAACTTTGGAGCTGAGAGGCAGCAACGCCACCCGCTGCACCACCCTGAGTTTTTAATGTCTCCATTTACATTACATGCAGAAGGCAATACAATGAAACTGTGTCAAAAAAATGAATATTGCCAAGTTTTTCTTCACATAACATAACATCACGAACATTATATTTATCATGTTAAACAGAAGGGACAGAATTTACAAATCACACTTCTCATCATTCTTCTCAAATGAAGGCACTGACGATGTTAATACTGACAAAATGTAGTTTCCATTTGACTTGGAAAAGTGACTTGGCCTTGGATAAAGATCAATTGTTGATGAGTGAAATTTGTTAAATTGTCTTTCACAACATTACACAAAAGCGTTAGAACCTTTTTTTTTTGCAGTGAAACTACAGTAGCAAGAGTACATTTCGATTTTTCACATATTTTGAAATCAGGGCCGAATTCAACCAATGAGGTTCGGATGAGTTCGACCTTATCGTTCTATGGAGATATGTAATCTAGATAAAGCACTAAGTGTGGCTCATCAATCATTTGTTCTCTGGGTTTGAGCGTGTAGCAGCACGTGAAGCAAATATAATCTGTGAAAAAGTGGGAGAAGACGACAGTCCTGAAGTTCTCAAGCAACTCTGGAAAAGTTACAGTAGCCTAAAAGGGAAAAAAAACATATTCTACAATTCAACGGTGGTGAAAATAAAACCTGTGCTGTTCTCTCTGCACATCCTGTATGGATGCTTTCCTCTCGACTCTCTCTCTCTTTCTCACTCTCTCTCCTCCTTAAGCAACCCTAACCTTCCCATACTCCACTTCCCCAATTAACCGTCCCAGTCCATGTCTGCGGACTCGTCGAGGCAGACCCGAGTGCGTGAAAGCCCCCCAATCCCCTGCTCCGTTTCCCGTCTCCCAATCAGCTCTGGGGTAATAGCAGCCGGGGTCCGGTGTCACCGCGTTACAGCCGTTAATGGAAGAGCTCCATCGGCTCGGCGCCTGTCACAGCATTACCGCCGGCTTTCATCCACCGCTGGTCACTAAACTAATGGGAGAGATGGAGATGAGATGGGGGAGGACGAGTGGGAAATGAGAGCGTCGGAGGGGGGGTGGTGGAGAGGTGACAGCGAGGGAGATGGAGAGGATAAAGGAGGGAGAGGAGTCGTGTCTAGCACCTTTTCCTAATTTGCGGAGGCTAAAGCTTACGGCTGAAGGCAGAGAGATTCAATTCCGTGTCATTTAACAGGGTGAATGAGGAGACGCCGCCAACGCCGGCGGTGCTTTTCCTCTTCACGTCCAAAGACCTCTAAAAGCACCGGAGCTGCACGAGAAAAACAGCTTAGGCTCCGAAAGTCCACTGAAGCACAGCTCGAGATAGCTCTTCGGCTGAACAGATATTCGTTTCGTGTCCGAAGATTTGACAAGCAAGACCGCGTCTGAACAGTATCGCTCAAACGCTCTGCTGCCACCAATCACCGACTCTCCTGCTTTTTCTCCCGACTCTTCTATCATCTGTCTTCGTGCTAGAAAAGCCGACGACAAAAGAGATGAGAGAGGCGCTAATGCCATTCTAAACGTCTGTAGAAAAAGTGATAGCATTGAGCAAACAGGTGATGGACACCTTCTCTAATCCACACTTTTTAAATATTTGATGTGGTGGGATAAACAGGGCCTTTTGAAACGAGGAAAGGAGTTGAGTGTCTGGTGGGGAAATCTATTACCCCGAGCGTGATGCGGCGTGACAGCGGCCCGGCTGTTCTTCCTCGACACCTCAGCAATCTCCTTTCATTACTTCACTTAAATGTTTAGCTGTCGTGCTCGGCTTGCCACTGATTACATGCTCTCTCTCTCTCTCTCTCTCTCTCTCTCTCTCTCTCAGAGCGCGGGTGTTAACAGGTCATCTTCTGGCCTGGTGCAAGTGATTGAATCTGGAAAGAAATAGAGACTTTGTGCTCATGTAATAGTTTCAGCAGTGGAGGATCTCCCCGAGTTTACTCCTTCACACTTTATCATTCAGGATGAAACACGGAAACACGACAAAGTGACCTGAGATGTTTCAAGGTCTTCTGTCTGCTCAGATCAGGATCAGGACCAGACAGAAGATCTTTAATTTCGCTCTGATTCAGACTCACAGCACAGCAACCCGGACTAATCGGTGTAAAAAGCGCCTTAACACACACCTGCTTCCTGTTTGCTAATCACCACTCTGTCTAATTAAACAACTCATGTATTTTCCTCATGTTCTTTGCCAGTTTTCCATTTGTCTCCTGACTTTTGACCTTTTTTCTGTCCAGTTTTTCTAGTTTCACCACGACTGACTGACCTTGACCTTGAGTAGTTTTCTGACTTCTGCCTTGCGATTTGGAGTTGTTATTAAAGATTTTACTTGCGATTGCATCTTCTCTGACTCTTCAGTTTGTGACAGGAGCAGTCTGACCAAACCCAGAAAAAAACAAACAAACAAAAAAATTACCTGAATGTGAAAAAGTGTGGCATTGCAACAGTGAATTTTTAATATTCCGCCCATCATGCATAGGATTAAACCATTTTTGTCTGGCTTTTTTCATGTGCAAAATAAAAAAAAGTTCAAAAAATACACATGAATGTGGACTGGAAACATAATGATTTGGGGTTTTTTTCGTGGAAAATTTGGATGGAAATAGATAGTAGATAGGGGTACGTAAACATACAGACAGTCATACTGTTCCCTCAGTGTGTGTGTGTGTGTGTGTGTGTGTGTGTGTGTGTGTGTGTGTGAGTGTGTGTGCGTTACTGTGGTTTTATATAAAGTCTCTGAGTCACTCACACACTGAATAATGCGACTCAGTCCTGTCGGATCAGCTTCTGTCCCTGTTCAAACAGTCATCTGTCACACACACACACACACACACACACACACACACACACACACACACAGCCTGAGCACTCACCTGTCACAGAGGGGTCACAAAGCATTTACCTGCTGATGGAATCCCAATTAGGACTGAGGGAAGGGCGGCAGAATGAGAGGCGGAGGAGGGACGGCAGTGAATGTGTGTGTGTGTGTGTGTGTGTGTGTGTGTGTGTGTGTGTGTGAGGGGAAAAAAAAGCCTGTCTACCCACATGGAAGTGAAGACAGATTCCTTATAATGATCAGACATTATTCTAGTAAACACATTCAGTGTCATGCTGTTATATGAAAGTAATCAGTGCGGCAGAGTGGAGTTACCTTTACCACCCCACAGCTGATTATTTTTCTATAACATCACGCACCGAAGTCATTTCTTTTTCTTATACAAGAGCAATTTGTCAATTATTTTTTTCTGTTTATTAAAGAAAGACACGTTTATATGTTTATAGTTACATTTAATGTTGTGGAACATCGGAGAAACAAGGTCCTGTTCTCACTTACGTTATAAACAGCTATAATCAGTCGTTCCTTCACCAGCCTCCTCTCTCTCTCTCTCTCTCTCTCTCTCTCTCTCTCTCTTTAAAATTTTTTTTAATAAAGCATATCTTCAGGACAGAGGAGTTTATGCTTTGTCATGTTACTACAAAGCATAAGCTCCTCTGTCCTGAAGATATCGCTAAACTTAAAGTTCCAGCTTTACCTCTGACTGTTACACAGCGCTGACACTGGAGACTCCTTCCATCAATGTTAACCAAACATCTCCTTACAGAAAACTTCACCATATCAATTATTCAATTCAGAATTTTTTTTTTGCTCTAATGTATTAGAATGAGCGCATTAATATAAACCTGCTGTTAGAGAAAATTAATCAATACCTTCTGACCAATCCAGAATCCAGAATTTAGAAAACAGCACTGTAGTATAAATAAGTAATCATATTTCAGGTATATACTTTATAATATCTATCTATAAAAGTAGACGGATGTAGGGTAAAGTCATTAATCTCCAACAGATAGAATGAAAATATTGTATGTATCGAATATTTACATGTGTGTTTGAACGTATTTATAACTCATGAAGAAAGAAATGTACTGTGAATCAGATTTGTAAAAGTTCAGTGATAAGAACAGTAATGATTAATGAATACACACATCAGAGGAAGTTACCCAGACATGAAGAAACACACACTTCACACACACACTTCACACACACACGCGCGTGCGGTCAGTGTGTTTTCTCACAGCGAGCTGAACCATGGCGGAGACAGTGTGGGAAGATTACACCCTGACAGGATCGATAGTGAATTATCCGGAGCAGTGGTGTCTCTGCTGGAGATCGATGGCCAGATGCCGATCGGAGACGTGTGACATCGTTTCAGGGGGTAAAAACTTTGTTAACCGGACGAGTGGATACACGGCGACCCCTCGAACCCGCGCTGTGCTCACATCCTGCTCCGCTCACAGACCAGAGGAGAAAATGATCACTCCGTCTCTGTCACTACACTACACACTCCAGCACTTTAATGTGTGTGTGTGTGTGTGTGTGTCAGGGAGTGAGTGTGGTGGAGATACTACAGGTCAGAAGTGGACCAGGTGTGTGTGTGTTTGTGTGTGTGTGGATGAGCCTGACAGATTGATATGTTCCCATCTGGGACAGTATAATAAACATCATGAACACACACACACACACACACACACACACACACACACAATGTACTAAGAATATACAAGGCCCCACTGAGCCAATCTAAGAAGTAAAGATAGAAAGTCCCAGTAAAGATAGAAAGTGTTCCATCTGAGTCACAGCACCAATTGAGAAAGTCATATTAGCCATTTTTCTTTCTTTCTTTCTTTCTTATATTTTTTATCCATGTTTTCTTTCCAATCTCTTCTCTTCTTTCTTCTTATATTTGTGTATCTATTCATTCTTTCAGCCATTATTCTTTTTCTTTCCTTTCTTTCTTTCTTTCTTTCTTTCTCTCTCTCTCTCTCCCCGCAGAAAAACAAAACAAAAAGCTTTGACATGACCTTTTGTACGATGGACAAACACTCTGCCAGAGTTAGAAAACATTTTAGGATGAATTTATTATTTATATTAAATTTATTAATTTATTATGAATTTTCTATTTGACATTTTCGTTAGGAGCCATGACACAGTGAACATCTTGTTGCTATAAATCTAATTTAGTCAGCTACCTTATTTTTTCCTTAAGGGTGCACAAACATTTGCACTCATACGTAGAAATTACAGCTAGTGATTCCTGCTAAAAGTCGGATGAATCCTGTTGTTCGGCTAATGACAGTACGTGCATTTTGCAAGCTTGTTATTTTCTCCCAATGGAGAGATTTCCTGGGGTTTTTTTTCCCCCCGAAATGTTGCCACTCCAATGATGTGTTTAAGTGATTCCCCAAATCCGAGCACATGCAGGAATCTGTCGTGATGTGGGAATAAATCAAGTGCGCTCAGGCTGCACGATGAAGCGAGGCCGAGACGTCAGGACGCGCTGCCTGGTGTGTGGCGTTAACATGGATACACACACCCGGGGGGCTGTTAATAGAGATCCTGGATATCTGTGTGTGTGTGTGTGTGTGTGTGTGTGTCAGGACCACACATGTGTGTCGCCTGTCTCGTCCCCACCTCAGAGCATGGTGTCAGTGGGCCGTGATGATGACGAGTGAGTGTGAGGCCGGGCGGGGATGAAGAGCATCGTCTCCTGATTGTGATGTATAGGTTTTCATTACGACGCTCCGGCCTCCACCGTTCCGCCCACGCAGGAAATCCTGTTTACACCCTAATGTGTGAGCTTCCCAATCCCAATCCTCTAACTGTGTGTGAGGAGAGAGAGAGAGAGAGAGAGAGAGAGAGAGAGAGAGATGACAACAATACACATAGAACAAGTGAAATGAAAACAAGCAGATGTACAGATTGAGGGAAAAAAAAACAAGCGAGAGAGAGAGAGAGAGAGAGAGTGAGAGAGAGAGAGAGAGAGAGAAAGAGAGAGAAAGAGAGATTGCAACAATACAGAAACAAAGAGAGAGCGAGGGAGAGATTACAACGATACAGAGAGAGAGAGATTTCTGTTTCTTTGATCAGTTTTTATCCATTATTTTTTATCCATTTTTCTTTCTTTCTTCCCTTCTTCATTACTTTCTACCTTACATTCTTTCATCGCCCCTTTTTTTTTTACCTTTCTTGCTTGCTACCATTCCTCCTTCTTTTACTTTTTGTCTTTCTTTCAGGTTTTCTTTCTCTTTTCACTCTATCCATCATTATTCATCCAACATTCTTTCAATCTTTCTTTCTTTCACCAAATTTGTGTCCATTATTTTTCATCATTTTTTCCTTCTTTTCTTGCTTTCTTTCATCCATTCTTCTGTGTTATCAATTTTCTTTTCTTTTCTTTCACGTACTAGTTCTTTCTTTTTTCTTTCCTTTTTCATTCAATGAAACAGACAATAAAGTAATACTTCATGACTGAATAATTAAACCCTGCAAATTCAGAGCCGGTGTGTTGGAAAGTTAGAAAGAGAAACACACTCGCTCGGCTCGACTGTTCTAATTGTTCTTCGATATTGACGTCCCGTTTCAGCGTCAGCTCCATTAGTGTGATAAACGACGGTGTGTGAATGAGTCATCAGTTAATCATTTCTTCAAGCACTCAGCATGCGAATATTACACACTGGTGCCATCTAAACAGAGTTCTATCTCTCTTATTTATTTATTTATTTTTTTATTATGGGCACCGTTCTCACACACACACACACACACACACACACACGGCGCAAGCCCTCTCATGCTCCTAATTTCATCCTAATTGACTCATTTCTACACGCCGTGCCAAAAGGGCTCGCAGCATTAAATGTGTGATTGCTCCTTCGATTAGACCTCATTAAGCCATTTCCCATCTCTGCCTTAATAAGAACTTGATGAGGTTTTCTTAAAGAGCCTCCGCCCCGGACAACTACTCGTCACCCTCCTCATCTCACCCTCCTCACCCTCGTTAAAAGAATTACTCACTTTGTCCAAATTGTGTAAAAAAAAATTATGATATTCTCAAATTACCGTTTTACCATAATTCTGTAAGTGGATAATCACAGGCTCAGATGTGAATCCAAGCACAGAGAAGTGGATTAAGAGGAAATTCATTTTTAATTCACACACACTCACAAACAATGCTGCTGTGTCATAATCAGAGGGCAGCTCCTTATTTAAGCGACATTTTTGTGCTCCCTAGATAAAAGCAGTCCCATGTGAAGGGCAGGTCACTACTCACTTTCCATTTTCTGCTCAAATTTGAGGAAGAATTTTATGAATTCCTGCTTTTGATTTCTCTGTTTTCTCATATTCACCATTTTCACCCATTTTTCTTTTATCGATTCTCTTTATCCTTTATTGAGTTCTTTCCTTTCTTCTTTCTCTCCTTCAAACTGGCTCAGATGAAGATCAAACCAAGTAAGTCCAGAAGAGCATCATCATCATCACCATCATCATCACCATCATCAACAGTGGAGAGCTGTTTCCACATTGGCAGTGAGCCAATTCCAGCAGTGGCCAAGAAGCCTGGGAAAAACCCTGGGACTTGTATGATATGTCTCTTAAGGACACAGTATTTTAGCTCAGTCAGGACACTTGCCAGCAACCTGGTGCCTATAGTTTGGGTTCCTGCCCTGTCTCATGTGGCTGCTAACTCTCTACAAGGCTCCAATCACAAAAGTCAAAAAGTCAGAGAGGATGATCAGCTCATATATAAAAAAAAATGGTTAGGTGCCTCGGGAGCATTAGGCTCTACAGCAAGGGCGTCCTACAACTATCCATTTCCAGTCTCGCAAAGGAGTATTAGTGCACCAAAGTAAAGCTAGAGATGATGCTGGCAGAGTCTCATGATCTTGTAGCCACAGCAGACCCCACTCTGTCACTCGAGGGGACGTGGACACCAGCCGAGGCAACCCAGCAGGTAAAAGGACAAGTGCAGCAAGGGAGGGGAATCCAACAAGGCATGCCGGAACAAGGCTACTCTCATGGTGGAAGAAATGCATCAGCAAGAGCAGGCAACAAAGTGCATAAAAACTGTCGGCCGGCTAAGGGCCGTGGATCAGATAGGAAGGGGTAGAGAAGAGGAGGCTCTCTTGGAAAGATCTGGAAGATATAGAAGCATTTAGACCAAGCTCTGTTTCCCAGAAGCTCTGTTTCCAGTTGAGATTGGCTCAACAAACCTCAGGCCAGACCTTGTAACGTGGTCCTCCTGTCTGCCCTTCGTGTATGTCGTAGCAAGCTGGGAAGACACTGTGGATGAGTCCTTCGAGTGCAAGAGATTTAAGTATGCTGAGTTTGTGGCTGAAGGCAAACAACATGGATGGAGGCTGTAGAGGATTCTTAGCCATGTCAAGAACTAGGCTTCTAAGAGAGCTGAGAATCAAAGCTCTCTCCGAAGCCGCTGAGAAGAGCAGCCACTGTCTCTGGAGGAAGAGGAAGAGGAAGAGGAAGGACTCCTCCTGGCCCCCGGGCATCAAAGAGAGTGAACCTGCGACGCCAGATCTCACTGCTGAACCTTCTGAAGATGTAGTGGGGTCATCAGTGAGACACTGAGGAAGGAGGGAGCTCACCTGATAACTCTGAAGATGACATCACCATGAGTTCCTCCAGACTCCTCCAGAAGCTTCAAGACAGCAATTCTCAGGTGGATGCAAACACCAGAGGGATTAAACGAGCGAGTCATGTATAACAAACTTAATTTCTCTTTCTTTCTTCTTTTCTTGTATCCATGTTTTTTTCTTGTATTTGTTTATCCATTCTTATTTTCTGATAAATTCTCTTTTTCTTTCTCTTATTAATTTTTTTTTATCAATTTTTCTCTTTCCTTCTTGATTTTCTTCCTTCCTTCTACTTTGTTTTATCAATTCTTTTTCTTTATTAACTTTATCCATTACATTTCTGCCATTTTTCTTTCTGTTCTTTCTTATCTTAAGGGCAGTAGGACAAAATCTTTAATGTGCCTTCTATCTATCTATCTATCTATCTATCTATCTATCTATCTATCTTTCATATACTTGTTTATTCATTCTTTCTTTCATCAGTTATTTGCTTTATCACTTCTTTCTTTTTTTTTTCTTATTCATTTTTCTCCATTGTACCTTTTAATTTTTTTCTCGTATTGACATATCTTTATAAATTGCATACTTTTTCATCCTCTTCTCAATTTTTATCTGTTTGTTTTTCTTTTATCAATGTTAGCAAGTTAGCGAACCTATAAGCAAGCTAATATTTTGTAATTAAAACCAGTAGCCACATTCAGTAGCCAGCTAGCTAACTGCATTATTAGCCTAATCTGTGTTATTAAACCCTGTTAAAAACTTCACTATCACATTACATTGATACACCGTTCAATTTAAATCAGGAGCCATGGTTTTAGTTTCACCCTCCCAGACTGGTGGCTCATAAACACACACAGAGCAATGACCTGCAGCAGCACTAATGACTTTGTTTGCTATGTTAAAGACTTGTGTGTCCTGAATGAACACGTTTAGCTGTAATTAACTCTCCTGTCCAGCGTCACGGCTCACAGTATTGATTTTCTTACACGGGGAAACAAGGAAGATGAGACTGAAAGCTGGAGCAGTGAACCAGGAGTGTCTCAGGAGGTTCTTTAAGTCCCAGAACCTCACATGCATTCACCAAAAACCTGCGAGAACAACAATAAACACCAACAACTGACCAATCAGCAGCTTCGTTAAAGCCACATTCACTCACACTGAACAACACAAGACAAAAACATTCCTTCCTCTCTCTCTTTTTTTATCCATTTTATTTTTCTTTTATCAACTTCTCATTCTCTTATAGATCTTTTAATCCATTATTTTTCATACCTTCTTTGTTCCTTGATCCACTTTCATCTATTTTCTTCCTTTTTTTCTTTCTTATAGTAGTTAATGCATGCTTTCTTCCATCCATTTTCTCTTTTACCCATTTCATTTCATATTAATTCCAACCTGATGCAAAAGCACTTTAAAACACTGAGAGGTTTTAACTCATTCATCAATCACTTACAGTTTAAAGATGACATCCATCAACCATATGTGGTTCTTCCTCAAACTGTTTCCACAAAGTCTGAAGCACACAACTGTATAGAACATCTCTGTATGCTGTAGCATTATAATTTTCCTTCACTGGAACTAAGAGACTCAAACCTGTTCCAGCATGACAATGCCCCTGTGCACAAAGCGAGCTCCAGGAAGACATGGTGTGTGAAGGTTGGAGTGGAAGAACTCGAGTGTCCTGCACAGAGCCCTGACCTCAACCCCACTGAACACCTTTGGGATGAACTGGAACACCGACTGAACCCCAGACCTCCTCGACATCCCAACATCAGCGCCTGACCTCACTAATGCTCTTGTAGCTGAATGAACACAAATCCCCACAGCCACGCTCCAACATCTAGTGGAAAGCTTCCCAGAAGTGTGGAGCTCATTATAACAGCAATAAAGGGGGAAATAAATCTGGAATGAGATGTTCAACAAGCACATACGGGTGTGTTAGTTAGGGGTGCACATACTTTTGGCCATGTATTGTATGATCATGGATAGAACCCACCATCAACACAGTCTGTTTACACTCCTACCATCAGATAGATGCCACAGGAGCGTGAAGTCAAGAACCATATGGCTAAGGAATATTTACAACACGTTCTGTACAGTATTGATGGTGATCAGTAGGAATGTAGAGTAAGAATGTCACTGTACAGTGTAACTGCTTGTTTACTGCGCTTAAGACATTAAATTCGTGAAACTGAATCAGAATCACACCATGATCCAGCCGGTAAAACGCCACAGTGCTGTTCAAACTCCCACACAACATAGACCCGTGTCTGAGAAAAGAAAAGGAGCTGTTCCTCCACCATGTCTGCTCTGTGAAGGTGTCCTGAGGAGTGAAGTGAAAGACGTCTCGCCCAGGAGACCTGACGAGTCCCAACTTAATCAACCTGCACTGTTCCTCCGTCTGTCTCTCTGTTCCTCTGTCTCACTGACTGCAGGGCCTGAGGACAAAACCTTCTTTAACATGTCTCCTACATTTCCATCTGTCTGTCTTTCTGTCTCTCTTATCTTCAGGGCATGCGGATGAAACCTTCTTTTTTCCCATTTTCTACCCAATCTACCCACCAGCCAGCTCTCCTCTATCACACAGCAGCTGCTAACTGTGAAGGCTAACACACGCTTCTGTGGAGACGCGTGAACCCAGACGCTACACAGGGCAGTGTAACACACGTGGAGGAAAGCGCTGTCCGCCCCCTTCCGCATACACGAGCTCACAGGCACCCTGGATTGGCTAGTGTCACTGTGATTGACAGGGGAGAGACAGTATGCCCCTCCCACCCAGAGAGCATGGACCATTTTGCTTGGACTACTTGGACTCAGGGCCGTTCAGGTGAACACTTTTCTGTTAAGCCACTCAGGAGTGATGAACCCTTTTGTTTTTTTTTTAATGTCTCCTATACTTTCCCTCTGTCTTTACTTTTTGTTTATTCATTCTTCTACTCATCTTTCATCTATTCTTCTCTTCCTTTTATCAGTTCTTTCGGTCTTCGTTTTTCCCCTTATTATTTTCATCCTGTATTTTTTCTTGTCTTAAGGGCATGAGGACGAAACCTTCTTTAGCGTGTCCCCTACCTTGCGAGTGAGATGAGAACCTCATCCTCTCACCCTTTAGTGTAAAAGCAGATGAAATGAGCTTCACTGGCCCTCTTTCCTTCTGGCTCAGTTCGACGCTGGGGAACGTCCTGAACTCTGCACTGAGCTCCGCCGTACATCAAGGAGACTCTGGGTTAAATTTAAAGCTCATTTTCTGCTCTCGCAATGAAACGCCCTAGCTTGAATATCTTCAGAAACCTGAACTTGGATTTATTATTTTGCGCCCGGAGGTTTATTGAATTATCATCATTGCGATCATCATCATCTTCATCACTGCACTGTGATGGAAACCTAAAGGCAGTTTCACACAGAAGGAGACCAATCCCATATTTAACTCTCTCTCTCTCTCTCTCTCGCTCTCTCTCTCTCTGCAGCGGAATCTCTCGTCCTGCACGCTCACTCCATCATTCCCGCTCGGTGGAGAGGACGTCGGACAGTGACACATCGCCACAATTAGCCCAGGGAAAGACTTCAATTATGATAAACACCCTTCACCCCTCTTAGGCCGTGATTAACAGGCACACTTCCGCTCGAGCACATCCGATAGAGAGCTCTCCGTCTCGCGCCGTCGCTTCTCCCTCCGGATAATAAAGTGTCCTGCGTCGTCTCTCCTTCCCGTCTCTCCGCTTCCTAACGCACAGCCGCGGGACGCTCCTTTCAGCCATCTTTATCATTTACACATGAGCGACGACGCAGCCGCGCAGTCTGACACGGCAGATTTTAAACCCGGAGACGTGGACGATGTTCAACCTCCAGCGTTTACACACACAACCTAAAACCCTCTCTCTCTCTCTCTCACACACACACACACACACACATCAGAACTTCAAAAACTTTACCAGCTTTAATATTTTACTGTACTGAACCGTCTAAAGCACCAAATTCAAATCATTAACAAAACATTTCACTAAAGTCCCACAAAAAATTCTCCTTTATACATTTTCTCTATTTTATTCATTCTTTTTTCCTCCCTTTATTTTTTTTTCTATTATCATTTCTTTCTTTTTTCCCCTTATCAAAAATTTATCCTTTTTCCTAATATTTGGTTATCCAATCTTTCTTTCATATTCATTCGTTTCTGTCCTCATCCATTTTTATTATTTTCATTCCTTCATTCTTTCTTTCCTAATTTATTATGCTTTCATGCACTTGTTCTTTTTCTTATTTCATTTTTCTTTTTCATCTATTTTTCCTTCACATACAAATTATCCATTTTTTCTTTCTTTATTTCTTTGTCATTCCTTCTTTTATTTGATCAATTCTTTATTTAGTTTTCCCTTATTAAGTTTTATTATTTTTTTTGTTCATTTCTTTCTCTCATTTATTCTTTTTTCTATTTAAAAATAAATGTTAGAAAAAGACATCACAATCCCTGCACTATCTCACTATCTCGTGTCATAATGTATCTCGATGCTGATATTATATCGTCATATTTTCCAGCTCTAATTCTAAACACATTCAAACGGGAGGTGCATGATTTTTTTTTCACTTGACCAGGAGTTTTTTTCTTTCGTATGGCCGGGAAATCAGATACATTTTGAAAAACAGACGTAACTAAATGTCCTCGCAGGTGCGAATAAATATATCCACGAGTACGAGTGATACAGAGAGTGCCACTGAGTTTCACCTTTAATTTGAAGAAAGAAAATACATCTTTCCATCTCCTCTCCTTCTCCGTAACCTTTAATATCTTCTTTGCTACATTAACTTTTAAATTCACATTTTATCAGATTGTTTACTTGTTCGATACGATTCAATTCTCAGCCAGCTCACACAGAGACGCCGCGGGACGGTGAATTTGTGAGAGGACCTGTATCGTTTTTTTAATAAGGCAGCTGTAGCTGACCCGAAACTTAAACATTTTAGGCCCAAATCTGTAATTTCAGTGAATTAAAGTCACTTTTACGGTAACAGATTTGTGTGTGTGTGTGTGTGTGTGTGAGAGAGAGAGAGAGAGAGAGAGAGAGAGAGACACACACACACACACACACACACACACAGAGGGAGTGTGAGAGAGCGAGGCAGACACAGACACAGAGACAGAGAGAGAGACAGAGAGAGAGAGGAGAGAAAAAGAATGAGAAGAATAAAATAAAAAATATGTAAATGTTATAGAACAACACGTATAAATAGTGTAAATGGCAGGATTTAATTGTATGGATTTGTTTATTTGTTTGCTTGCTTTTTTATATTTATTTAAATATCTGTCTATCTATCTATCTATCTATCTATTTCTAAATACAATTATCATCACTGTTATTTCTTTTTGTTCTGTTACCACACTCAATGCTTTGGCAACAGCTGTTATCTATAATTCATGCCAATCAAGCTGTTTTGAAACTGAATTGAATTTGAGAGAGAGCCAGAGAAAGACACACACACACACACACACACACACACACAGAGAGAGACAGAGAGAGAGAGAGAGAGAGAGAGACAGACAGACAGACACACACAGAGAGAGAGAGAGAGAGAGACACAGAGAGAGAGAGAGAGAAAGACACAGAGAGAGAGACACACACACATAGAGAGGGGAAAAGAAGGATCGTCTTTCCACTGTGTTCTGTCAAGGGAGAAATTACACACACTTGATTTTTTTTCTTTAAAAGACGAGTGCCTCCATACATCACATCACTGGATTTACGAGCCAATTTTCAACATGAAATATAGACACCGAGAATCAATTTTAGCACTCTTTTATTTTTTCAGTCCCTGACGCTCGTAGCAAAACCACGTTTACGTCTGCTTTTCTCTGTTTTTTTTTTTGTCTGAGAATTTACGACTTCGATCTAAAATACAGAGACAAAAGTTTTACTTAATGTCACTTTAGACTCGACACGAAAGGACACGGCCAAATCTTCATATACGCACGTGTGCGTTACATAATCACATTTTTAAATAACACAAATAAACTTCGCAACAAAGTGATATAACCAAATTATCCCAGTAATAATATTAATCTCCGCCTCTCAAATTTGGAAGACAGAATTATAGCAGACTGTAGCAGGATAATAGATATAGTTCTATTTTAAACGTAAAGCAGTCCTACTCCACCAAATCATTTGTTCACAGATGAGATTATGGTTCATAAAAATGTCGTAGCTCCAGTGAAAGACTAAAGGATCAAATGTTGCTCGGGTGCGTATAAGGCAAGCAGGAAATTGAGCATATTTTATTTCTCCACAAAATCTTCCTCTAATAAAGCTAGCCCCATTGTGCAGCTTTTATAAACCTCATGAATTATATTAAAAATGTATAAACCCCCAGTGATTCCCGAATCCAGTCAGCTCCATAAACGCACTAATATTTTCATCGGCGTGCGATCGTCAGGAGAAAAGACTGAACTCTAAACGCCTCCGTCGTGTCGGCTGCGCTGAATTTAGCGCCAACGTCTGCTTTGTCGTCGGTTCATGAAGTCATGATGAGCGAGTGAGCTGTCGTCTTCACGCCGCTCCGCTACTGATTTACAGCTCCGGCGGCGCAACAATCGAGACGGGAGCGAACGGGAAAGACGGAGCGCCGCTTTCAACCGAGCTGGAACTAACTTCATTTAGAAAATGTAGCTGAAAGCAAGCGAGGAGTCTCGAATCGACTCCTAGGTCTGGATTCAGTGCATTAACACGAGCCACTTTTTTAAAAAAGACGTCCCAATGTAGAACTTAGAGCACCATCTCTAAACGACATCCCATAATATATCTAACCAATCGCAGGGCTGCGTGATTCTTGATAAATCAGAAATCACAATGGCTTAGAATTGAGATCACGATCTTTAACCAACTGTGTAATGAACAATATGTAAGAAACAACCATCGAGTGTTGTGTTGTTGTTGGAAAATGATCAACGTTGTAATGGAGTGATGAAGCGGAGTTACAGTCACCCTGAAGTTGATTAGTTTCTTATAACACCGTGTCCCCAAAGTGTTTTAGCAATTTGGTGACGTTTACATGCATTTTTTGTTTATTAAATACCGACACGTCACTTTTTATCTGTTTATAACACGTTAGTTCCTGTTCTTAATTATGTTATAGCAGCTGTAAACGGTCGTTCCCTCTCCAGCCTTTCTTTTTATTCTCCCCTGAAATTAATAAGACAAAAAAAAAAACACAGCTTGTCATGTTATGAAGGAATTCATTCACGATAAAAGAGTCACGATAAAATTCGCTCATACGTGGTTTCTCTCTTTTTTCCTCTGAAGACTCAGGTGCATGTATCAGGCCATGTGGTTCTACGTCTATACACGTAGGTTGCAGTAAATACGATGAAAACAGCGCTTTGTGGTTTTACGTAACAGATGCTCGAGTGCACATGCTGCAGAATTGACACCGTTCTCGAAAAACAACTCTCGAAGATCACAACTTTAATGAATTTTGTGTTCTAAATCAAATTCACGATTATTTAAGCAGAAATCACGTAGCAGTACAGTGTAGCGCTGGGCAATACGACGATGAAATAATTATAGTGTGATAAATGATGTTCAAATAGACTTTTCTGAGACATCAAGGGTGTTTTCTACGATTTGTTGAATCTTTGAAATTGTAAAATCTTACAATTTTGTAGATTATTTATTATTTTCCCTCACTCATCACGCAACACTAAATACTTTATATTGCAGAAATGTCTTCAAATATCGTGATATGATATTTACACACTAATACATTGTAATTACTCACCACTGACTAGTTGTTACACTGTAGTAACACTGCTTATGACATGTAATAAGCGTAATGATCCAAGTTTTGTCCAATAAATTGTAGCTGCTAAATGAGATGACACATTTTTGTAATACTGCTATTGTTATTAACAAGTAGTACATTTAAATAAGATTCACTTGCATGTAATGAACTAGAGGCTGATTTAAGAAACTCTCTTTATAAAACGTTTACACTTTTTATTACCCTTTATTAAACAGCTCACTGACGGCAAACACCAAATGAACCCTGCTAAAGTAAAGGACATGTGACTGTGTGTTTGTGACATCAGTGCAACTCACACAGTATTACAAAAACAAAAAAACACCAAAACAATTACATATACACAGAAAAAAACGTCACACGTTTATTAAGCCGGTAAATTGTAGCTGCTCGGTAGGGCAGTTTTCCGAGACGGACGCAGCAGACAGATTGTAGAGAAACTTCGGCGGCCATTTTGTCTACCCTGTGTGGTTCAGAACAGGGATCAGAAACGAAAGAGGCAAAGTTCGAGTGAGGGATGTGTCTGAAAAGACCAGGACTTCACCGGAAGTACAGTACAACACCCAAACACAGATAGGAAGAGTTTTAATTTAAAAAGAAAAAAAGTTCTGATCCTCCTTCTTCCTTCTGTTCTTTCTCAATTATTACGTCTCAGTTCATTTCCATAGCGATTCACAGTTTACCTGCTATCTCCGAGTGGAACATGATGAATATAAAGGTAATGAGGAGCAGCGGCGCCTTACGGAGAAAAAAAAAAAAGCTGCAGGTCTGATGGACGCCCTACGCCTCCCGTCATCTCATCGCCACGAACGCTTGAGGACGTTCTCGAGGTCTTTCTGTCAGAGTCGAGAAAGCGAGCCACGTCACGGTTTCTTCATCTTCTTCACGGAGGAGGAGCTGGAGGCCGACTCTCTGCGTTTACGCTGTGGAGAAGAGCGTAGCGTCGCTTCAGATGAGCAGATATTACGTGGTTGTGGTTGTTATTCTCAGTTCAGCAGTGACACTGATATGATGGTGGGGTGTGTGTGTGTGTGTGTGTGTGTGTGTGTGTGTGTGTGTGTGTGTGCTGCAGGTATGAGTACACCTCAGTGTCACTGCTAAGTTGAGAAACGACCAACCAAAATAAATCTCCTCTAACACACAGTTTACACGGAAAAGACAGTTAATGTGCAAATAACTTACCGTGTAATAACGTAATAAATTAAAGTACATACTAATAAATTACAGCATTTAATAGCTTAAAGTGGATAATAATAAATTGCGCAATTAAGTAATAACTTAATAAATTATAATATGCAATAAATTATGTAATACTTAGTGTATAATATCTTAATAATAGTGTGTACTAGTATGTAATAAAGTGTATCAAAGTGTGTAATAAAATCATAAATTGTGTAAAAGTGTGTAACGATAAAATATAATTTGTAATAAATTATACTGTGTAATAATAAAGTATGTAATACTTAGTGTTTAATAACTTAGTGTGTACTAGTATATAATTAAGTGTGTAGTAGTGTGTAAAAAAACTTGAGAAAGTATGTAACATGCAATAAGTTAATAAATTATGATGAGCAATAAATTAGTGTATAATAAAGTATGTAATACTCAGTGTGTAATAACTTAATAAATTGTGTAAAGGTGTGTAATAGTACATGAGAAATTAATAAAGTGTGTAATAGTGTGTAATAAATTGATAAATTGTGTAATACAGTGCAGTAATATAATACATTATAATGTGCAATAAGTTATAGTGTATAATACATAAACTCTAGCATGTAATAATACTGTGTTATACCTGCTATGTAATAAGTTATTATTTCACACTATCATGTTAAGTGTAATAAGTTAATAAATTACAAGATAATCACCTTGTATGTAATAACATGATAAAGTGGGTAAGAGTGTGTAATATGACAGGGTGCAATAATGTATAACTTAGAGTGCTTACGAGTGTGTAATAACATGACAGTGTGTAATAGTGTGTAAGAACATGATGAAGTGTGTAATAGTGTATAATAGCAAATTGTGTAATAGTGTATAACTTAGTGTGTAAGTGTGTAATAGTGTGTAATAGTGTACAGCTTACTAGAGTGTATAACAGTGTGTAATAGTGTATAAGAGTGTGTAATAGTGTGTAATAGCAAATGGTGTAAGTGTATAACTTAGTGTGCAAGAGTGTGTAATAACATGACAGTGTGTAACAGTGTATAACTTACTAGAGTGTATAATAGTGTATAAGAGTGTGTAAGAGTGTGTAATAACATGACAGTGTGTAACAGTGTATAACTTACTAGAGTGTATAATAGTGTATAAGAGTGTGTAATAGTGTGTAATAACAAATTGTGTAACAGTGTATAACTTACTAGAGTGTGTAATAACAAATTGTGTAATAGTGTATAACTTAGTGTGTAAGAGTGTGTAATAACATGACAGTGTGTAACAGTGTATAACTTACTAGAGTGTGTAATAGTGTGTAATAGTGTATAAGAGTGTGTAATAGTGTGTAATAGTGTATAAATGTGTGTAATAGTGTGTAATAGTGTATAAGAGTGTGTAATAGTGTGTAATAGTGTATAAATGTGTGTAATAGTGTGTAATAGTGTATAAGAGTGTGTAATAGTGTGTAATAACAAATTGTGTAATAGTGTATAACTTACTAGAGTGTGTACAAGTGTGTAAGAGTGCATAATATGACAGTGTGCAATAATGTATAACTTACTAGAGTGTTTATGAGTGTGTAATAGCATGACAGTGTGTTATAGCCTATAAGAGTGTGTTATAGTGAGTAATAACATGATGAAGTGTGTAATAGTATATAAGAGTGTGTAAGAGTGTGTAATAAAATGACAGTGTGTAATAGTGTATAAGAGTGTGTTATAGTGTGTAATAACATGATAAATTTTGTAAGAGTGTGTAATATATTATAGTGTGTAACAGTGTGTACTATGTGTGTAATGTGTAATAAATTATAGCGTGTAATAACTAAATGAAGTTTGCGGATGACGTGTGGATGTGCGGTTATTGCACCTCAGTCAGAAATCTCCAGGCTGAAGGTTTACTCTCATCACTGCAGACTTTCCGGTGGACTCTGGCGATTTTTGGCGTTCTGCTGAATAAATCTATCCACTTCCTGTTTGTCTTATTAAGCTCCACTAAACAAAACCCTCCTATAGCAGGTAGAGAGCTGTCTGCATTTTATTCGTGTGTGTGTGTGTGTGTGTGTGTGTGTGTGTGTGTGTGTGTGTGCAGTGTGAAGGCGGTTACCGAGTTGGGCGTAAGCGGCGCTCCAACCACATCGATGATCTGTTCTTTGGGCTCGGTTTTGATGTCGTCCACTCCGGCCCAGTTCTGAGAGTCGGGCCCGGCGGTGGCGTCGCTGTGGGGCGTGCCGGAGCCCCCGGCTTTGAGCAGAGCGTCGTAGCGGTGTCTCAGCATCTGCTGCTCGTACTCGCAGTTACTGTGCGCCTGCTTCAGCTCGTACACCAGGACCAGGTCGCTGCGCAGCTCGTTAAACATCGCCACTATCTCCTCAGTGGGCATGGGGTTCAGGTCTGCAACACACACACACACACACACACACACACCGCCAACTGAACTCTGGAAGCACAGCAAATAATGTAAAATTCACTTCACTATGAAAAGTGAATGATCTAAAAATATCACGGTTTAATGATATCAATAAACCATTTAAAAACACACAAACCTGCGGAGAGATTTAAAGGTTAAATTTATTTCATTCCAGAGTAAAATAGAAACTCTTTAAATATTTTTAAATCCAGGATAAAAACCATCTTATCTGTCTATTCGTATTTAACATCCACAGACTGTTTCAGTAACTGTGAATTGTTTTAATTGATATTATTTTAATTGCTGAATCAATATCTTTTACCTTATATCTTCACTGTGATTCTTTTGCTTTAATGAATTTTTGAAAATCTGTAAATTTTTTATATCTTTTTTCTGTCATTATAGAGTACATATTGTTTGTTTTATTCATTTTAATTTTAATTCAGTCTTAATTTTATTGTATGTGAAGCACAGTGAGTTTATTTTTATTCATTGCTATATAAATAAAGATTATTATTTTAAAAAAATACTTTTTCTTTCGTAACATTTTTGAGAAGAAAATCGTGTACACTGTCAGTATTTCTCACGACGTCGTTATGAGCCGAAAGCGAGAGCAGCTGTGAGGAAAAGCGGAGCCAAAAAAATAAAAATCTAACTAGCGCAGCAGAGTTCACCGCTGTTTAGCCAAAAATATAGATTTTGTACACACACCATTCTGAAAATTAACCTCCATAAGATTAACACAGAGGTAAATATGAAGGACTTTAACTCATGAGGAACTGCTCTCGTTTTAATTCCCTCACATTCCTACAAAATAAAGGGAAATAATATCCAGGCATCTGAACACTTACCGACTCCTTGCTCTGTGAGGATTTGCTCAATGGCTTTGATCTTCTTCTGTCCTACAGAGCTCGGTAACTTCATCTGGACACACGCACACACACACACACACACACACGATTTTGTGAATAAATGAATTTAAAGTGAGGGTGGGAATCTTCACTCGCCTTATTCATCTTCACTTTTCTCTTCATCGATACGAACAACGAGACTGAAGCTGCCAGTTTGAAAATTATCTTTACAACTTTGAATCTAAATGAAAAATTTACTAACACACACAGAATTATCAATCAAGGAAATTTAGAGACACAAAACCCCAAAGTTACAAACATTCAATAGACAGTGATGTGCAGGACATCGAGTCGTAATGCGAAAGCTGCCACGTCAGTGCTGCCGATAGGAACTTGTCAAAACTTGGTATTCAGAATAATAAAATGTGTTTCTTTGTAAAATGGGACGATCGCAGTGTTTCTACACTTCCTGGTTGCTTTTTATATTGTAGAAAAGTTGTAAAGATCATATCTGGGCATCCTGCATAATGAGTAGATACAGTTACTAAAGAGTGTGTGGTGACGAAAGTCCGTGAATCGCATCGACTTGCACTTCGTCATCGACTCCATTACTTTTGTATAATAATTACTAATTATTCTTGTGTATTGAAGGAGAAAACACAAGCTTCTCAGATCCTTAGAGATAAATGTTTGTGATTATTTAGTTATCTCGGGTAGCAACTTAGACACGAGTGTCTGTTCGAGGGTTCTTTCGTTCATCTCCAGAAGGAAACGCTTGGTGTGATTCCTCAACCTGGTTCGTGAGGCTGGAGCATTTTTTATTTTTTTTTTTTTACACCCAAGGTGTCAGTGCCAAAATGTCAGCTGGTTTGATCTCTTGCCGCAAATGTCCTTTACTGCTTGCCTTCCTCGATGACATTTTTGACTGACACGTGACTTCTTCGGGAGCTGCGCAGCCGTACGTCTATGCAGCTACACAGCTTCCAGGATCAGCCGAATAACAAAAAAAGAAAGTTAAAAAAAAAAAAAAAAAGTCTGTTCAGAATTGTGTCTATTAATTCATTCTTAATTTTCTAGAATCGATGCAAATCTTTACAGGAAGCGTCATGATGCATCGTACAAACCATTATTTCCTCCAACCCTAATTTAAAGAGTAAAAAAAATATATATATATATTATGAAATACACGTATACGTTTATGTTCCTTGCTCCTTTTGGACTTTTATTAAGATTATCTCACACACACACACACACACACACACACACACGTACTGTAAATGAAACCACACTATCTATTCAGATCAGATGTAACCCAAATATAATCCAAAGTTTAGGATTTTTTTTTTTTATGTAATGTTGTGCGTTAGTAAACTCACAACTCAGGTCGATGTACAAGATAAACTTATGAAAGCCGCTTCTATAAATACATTTATGTGGCTACACATAAATGTGACACGTAGCTTAAAAAGACGGATAGAAGCGATATCGCAGATCTGAATTCCATGAGGTCGAGTGGAGGGGTCGTTAGCTCGAAAGACTACACGACAGGGAGCAGCGAACTAAAAACGAGGTCATCGTTCACCCGTAATGCCTGCTTCACAGCACACACACACACACACACACACATGCGCGCGGACGAGCGCTGATCCAAAAGCACTCTACACGGAGCGAGGCGCCTCCATCAGTCTGGATGAGGAATACGCCGAGACTCGGAGCAGAGCAGCGGCGATTAATCAGATTATAGTCAGAGTGAGGGAGGCGCGAGCAAACTGCGAGCCGTCATCTCTCTCCGTTTAATCCATCGACCTCGGAGAGAAAACACTCCGAGCTGCGTATAGGGTTCGACACGAGCGTCGCGCTACAGCTGGGCGATATAAACTATAAACTATACGATATCAACACTGTGATAAATTAGATCACAACAGCTGAAGATTTGAAGATCTTTCCCCTCAACATTTTCACTGTTTTCAATCAAAGTTAATAAATAATATTTTTAAATATATAAAACGAAAGTTTTTTTATGTGTCGGAACAAATCTATCTGTATCGTAGAGATGTCTAAGTATCATAACGTGATATTTTCGTCATATCGCCCACCCCTATGTTGAGCTGCTTTAAATAAAGGAAAACCTGAATTTGCAAGGAAGTTGTGTGTGATGTCACGCAATGCAGGTTTGTGGGCGTCTTGGTTGCGTCTCTGACTAACGCCCTCTTTACCCCGTCACTGGCTTCTGGTAGACGGACTTCTCTAGTATTGCATTCGTGCCTTTTGTTTGTTTGTTTGTTTGTTTTTTTTAAATAACGGATTTAATGATGCTCTTCAAGATGCTCAAAGTTTGGGATATTTTTTTCAGAACTTTGTCCTGGGTTTGTTTTGATTGTTCCTTGGTCTTCATGATGCTGTGTGTTTAGGTGTGTTCCTAGGAACAGGTATATTTATAAATTATATATATATATATATATATATATATATATATATATATATATATATATATTTTATACTCTGTTCAGCTAATTATGTGACTTCTGATGGCGACTGGTTGCACCAGTTTCACAGGAATTTGGGGGGCGAATACTTATGCACGGTACTGAGATTCGAAACAATACAAGTGCAGTAAGATATGTGAGAATACGGTCTGTCAAAAGTATTTGATTTATTTTTTTTCTGTCCCATTAGGCCTTTGTATATTAAAAAATTTTTTAAAAATGAAAAAGTAAATTGAAGTGCACTCACCCTCTGGCTTCGCAGCGACACTCCGGCTGATTTGAAGTCGGGGAATTTGATTCCTGCTGTTTCAGGTACGGCCTGAAAGAAGCCAGGAAATTTATTAATTTAGGAATTTTCAATGCCAATTTGAGAAATGTTTTGTCAAATAATAACAATAATAATAACAATAATAATAATGATAAATAAGTCCAGGATAGTGTGTGTTCTTGTAGCAGTAAACACACGTCTCTCTCTAAAAGGGTCTGCTGTCGTCGTGATTGTTGTCATGAGCTGCGTCTCCAATCACAAACAAATCACCTTACATTCAAAAATATTTACTAATCTAGAAAATCTAGAAAACCGGCACACAAAACAGGGCTTTCGGTAGGTTTGAAGTTCACACGAGAGGTTTTTAAACCTCAAACACTAACTATAACAGGAAAACAGGTTAGTGTTAATGCTTAATAAAGGGCTACAATAATAAATAAGTACACAATTTAAGTACACAATGCTGGTTTGTTTAGAGGAGGTAGATGGAATGAGAAACGTGTACATTTTTTTCGTGAGCTACACTAGTGCTGCGTGTCAGGAGAGTGAAAAAGACTAAAATAGCAAGTATTGATTTAAACGTGGCTTGTCTGAATGTAACATTTCAAAATATTAGCACACAAAATCCATCTTCGATATTACTGTTATAAAATCGTAAAAATAAATAAACTCAATGAAACAAACAGGAATTTGTGAGTTTCTCTCACACTCCCTACTTTGGGAAAACCTGGAGTATGAATATCCTTCGGATTTAAACCAGAAGTGGGCGTGGCCTAAACTTGAAGAATTTTCTTCTCTCTCTCTTTTCATTGTAAATTATGAATTCATAGTAAGCTACATCCCTAACATGTACATATAACATGTGTATATATATATATTAATGAATCATGGGCATGTGCAGGTTGTTTCTCGTCCTGTGTGACTCTTTACCGGTTTCTCCGCCTCTCGTTTTTGCGGCGGTTTCTTCTTCGTGGCCTTGCGGTCGCCCCGGCGCATCTCTGTCGTGCTGTCGGCCGCCGTGATCAGCTTCTGCAGGTCCTGCGCTTTCTTCTCCCTCTCCTTCTTCCGTGTCTCGATCTTCCTCAGCTCCTGGATCAGGTACTCTTCCTCCGCCACCTGCCGCAAGAGCGCGAACGTTAGCGTTCAAGACTTCATTTTTCTCAAACATGGATATTTAAGAAATAAAAAAGGGAAAATACAGGCTAAAACATGACAAGCGTTTACGAGAAGAACAAATCTGTGACACTGAATACTCAAGATAAATTTATTACCACATTTATTATATATTTATTAAAATATAAACATCTGTATTTCTATAAGAGTCTCTGGTAAGTTATCTGATGTACAGTGTGTCGACTGCTCGTGATTTAACGGAATTATATGCATACGCTGCCCCCTAGAGGACAAACAGCATTAAAATAATCCTAAAAAAATTTCTCCAGATCCGAGTCAGAGCTCTCTCTCCTCACCTGTTCAGGTGTGCGGTTAAACAGTCTCTCCAGCTGGTCTTTCCTGCGTCTCTCGTGTCCCGCGTCGAAGATGTAGACTTTAGGTTCGGTGCCAGTCGGAGCTCGGACCTTCGTCAGCTTCCCGCAAATGTTGTAATAACGTTCTTTCAGATCCTCCACAGAACGTTTCTGGGAAAAGAGTGAAGCCGTTATCTACAAACACACTGAACACATCGTAATCAATACAATTATTATATATGATTTGTAAGAAAAGATATAAAACGTGGTACACATTTAATAAAATTTATTTTTTAATGCTTCACTCACAGTCCTGCTACTGAATAATAAAATTTTCTTCTATAAGTTAAGAAGCAGAAAATAGAGAAAATCAAAATGTAATAGAAATTCTAAAAAAAAATAAATAAATAAACTAGTCATAATGAACTCAGGAAATCAGGGAACTGTAGCTCTGATTAAAAAAATATTAAAAGAAAATATTTAATACAAATTAAATGGTTTTTTTTTTCATTTTAATTTTATTAAAGCAGAAAACAAAATAAAAATGTAAAAGAAATAATACAAAAATTAATTTATTCTAATAACAATAACAATAAATAATCAATAAAATAATTTTATTTAAATTATTAGAGAAAATACATTTTAATAAATAATTATAAAAATAACAATAAACATAAAATAATAAATTATAATAAATTATGAAGTTATAAATAATAAGAAATACATAATTCTAAAAACAAAAATAAATAAAATAAATAAAATGAAATAGTAATAATAAACTGGATAAAGCAGACAAACCTTAATTAAATATTTAATGCAAATTAAAATAAAAAAATATTTTAAAAAACATTTGTTTTGTTTCTGTGAACAAAATGAATTAAGAATGTAGTGATATATTACACTATTATCATTACTATTAAATAAAAAAAATATATTCAAGATTTAAATTATTAATAAATAATGAATAAATAAATAAATAAATAAATAATATGTCAAATGATGTGTGTTTTTTCCATGAAGTATTATAAATTAATTAAATAAATGAACACCCTAAAAATTGTCTATTATGTGTATTTTTAAAGAAGCTATGAATATTTATAAATATGCAAATCTGAAATGCCTCTACAACCCTAAATTAAAAATCACATGACCTCGACTGAGTGTGTTTGTGTCCCTGGTGACATTACTGTGCGTGAAAGATGCCTTCAAAAATAATAATAATAATAAATAAATGTTTCTACGTTTAATAAACAGTATCTGAGGTACAGTGTGTGCAGTTTTATAAGGAAATGAGCTGGAAGTGTTACTGAGCATCTTGCAGAAGCAGCCACAGTTCTTCTGGAGACTTTGACTGTCGACTCGCTTCTTATTTCTGCAGCGAAACCCAGCAGCCTTCATTATGTTTTTATCTGAAAAGTGTCTCTTATGGAATCTGCTGCTTTCTTTACTGACATACAAACATTTTTCTGTAACATTTCATTTGTGCTGGAAAACTAATGTTTGGAATCGAAAATGTTTTTGTGCTGAATCAATAATGTAGAAGTCAGAAAATAAACATCTAGAACAAAGTGTGTACTAAACATAAAAGGGGGGGGGGGGGGGGGGTGCCAAGACTTTTGCACAGTACTGTACTGTATATATGTGTGTGTGTGTGTGTGTAGCGTGTAAGAAGTGGGCGTGGTTACTCGGTACTGCTGGTGGTCGTAGCGGTCGTGGATGACGATGAAGCGCAGGTCGAAGCGCTTGCACAGGTCGAACAGGTGATCCGTCTCCGCTTTAGTCCAGCCGTCGTCGTGCAGGTACATCTGGTACTCCTGCTCCGAGTACACGGGCACCTGTACCGTCTGGAGGGGGACGGATGGACACACACACACACACACACACACACACACAGCAAATTTTAGAGTTTACACACCAGGACCTCATCTTAACCAGCTGAACGATACACATCCGCCAACACCTCCGGTCCACTCGTTCTCTCTCGTTCTCTCGTTCTCTCTCTCCATCCCTCACCTTGTTAAAGCGGGCGAAGGGGTAGTCCTTGCCTTCCTCCACCGCTCGTCTCCAGTGGTGGAAGATGGCGCCGTCTTTACGAGCCGGGTTGGTGAAGGGCATCCACTTCCACGGACGAACCTTCTTACAGCCCAGCTTGGCCTTCACCGTGCGGTAACCCTGAGTGGTGTCGCTGGGTAAGAGAGGGGGAGCGTCCCTGTACGTACACACACACACACACACGTACACACGCGCGCACACACACACGCACGCACGCACACACGCACGCACACACACACACACACGCACACGCACATCAGGAAACATACAGAAAAAATAATTAAATCAACAATATTTCAAGATGAAGGATTCACTCAAAAAAAACTGATTAGTCAAGAGAAAAATGTATGAAAATGAAAATACATTGTAGAAAGCAGCAAAATAATTCAGCACGACTGTATAACGGAAGTTTTATTTATTTATTTAAATATTTATTTACATATAATAAACACAAACCCTCATACTCAGACATCGACACAGATTGTTTACTGATATGTTCTGTATAGAGATTAAGCTCACATTTTTCCTAAATGTATTTTCTTTAGATCTTTTTGCATTGTTTTAACTGCAGCTGTAACTCGGTTCTTTCCCCATCTATCAAATGAGCCTCGGTTTTTAATTCTGAGATGTTTAATATTAATATACTGCTCTGGACTGTATTTACAATAAAACTAAGAATAAAAATGAAAACAACAGACATGATAGTTAACTGGACTGCCACTAGGTGGCGCTGGAGTAGCAGCATCAGATACACACTGCATCCTCACATTTAACTTTTGTTCTGTCGTGTTTCGGTTTTCAGCAAAATATTACAGAAATTCTGCAAAATGATTCCCGAAAAAATGTTATTTTGGGGGGGGCTCAAATAAGAAATATCGTTAATTATTTATTATTATTATTATTAACACTAATTATTATTACGTTGGTGATTTTGAAGTATTGTAGTTGCAAAAGTTTTCAAAAAAAAGAAAGAACAGTGAAAAAGGAAGAAAAAGATAATGAGAAAATAAACATAAAAAAAAGGATCAGAAATGAAGTAAAACAGATGATGGAAAAGGAAAAGAGAAAAATTAAGAAAAGGGGAAGAAGATTATTATTATTATTATTGTTGTTGTTGTTGTTTTTGTAATTGTTTTTATACATAGTAGATTTTATTCGAGCTCTTTTGGTGTTTTTGGAGCATTTTGTGGCATTTATACAGTTGGAAAGAAAGAAAGAAAGAAAGAAAGAAAAAGTAAAAAAGGAAGCAGAAAAAAGAAATAAAGAATAGAAGATTGAAAAAGGAAAAGAGAAAGGAATGAAGGAATAATAAATTATTATTATTGTAATGAGAGCAGTGAGACTGTGAGAGGATGAAGCAGTGCTGAGGGTTGAGTGCTGAGGGTTGAGTGCTGAGGGTTGAGTGCTGAGGGTTGAGTGCTGAGGGTTGAGTGCTGAGGGTTGAGTTTTAAGTGCTGAGGGTTGAGTGCTGAGGGTTGAGTGCTGAGTGCTGCGTTTGTACTTTTTATCGGAGTAGAGCAGAGCGTAGACCTCTCTGTGCATTCCCTCTGGCCTCTTAAACGTCAGAGTCTCTGTGCTCTTCTTCACCTTTTTCTGAACACGAGGAGCAGAAAGAAAAACACAACACCACGAATCAGATCACGCTAACATCACCTTTACCTCACACACACTCACATGCCCACACGCTCGCACACACACACGCTCGCACACACACACGCTCGCACACACACACGCTCGCACGCACACACGCTCGCACGCACGCACGCTCGCACGCACGCTCGCACGCTCGCACACACGCACGCTCGCACACACGCACGCTCGCACACACGCACGCTCGCACACACGCACGCACACGCGCTCGCACACGCACTCACACGCGCTCGCACACACACTCACACGCGCTCGCACACACACTCACGCGCTCGCACACACACTCACACGCGCTCGCACACACACACACACACACGCTCGCACACACACTCACACGCGCTCGCACACACACTCACACACACGCGCGTGCTCTCACATGCCCTCACGCTCGCACACACACACACGCACACACTCACTATACTGTTGAGGAGGGAAAAAGGAAGGAAGGAAGGAAGGAAGGAGGAAGAAAGAAAATAAATAAAAGAAAAAAGAAGAAGAAATGAAGAAGAAACGAAGAGGAAAAGAAAGAAGTAGAAAAAAAAAGTAAAGATAGAAGAAGGTGGATACAAGGAAAAAGGTACAAAAGAAAGAAAGACAGAGGGAAAAGAAAATAAGAAGAAGAACAGAAGATAAAAAGGGACAGAAGTAAAAAAAAAAAAAAAGACGTAGCGGTAAAGAGGTAAAAGTGAAGAAAAAAGAAGATGAACTGAAGAAGAAAACAGAAAAAAGAAGGAAAAGGAAAAATAATAAGAAAAAATAAAACAAAGAAGAAGAAAAAAACAAAAATAATGTTGAAGAAAAACGAAGTGTGTGAGATGTAGATGTATCAGTAGTGTGTGTGTGTGTGTGTGTGTGTGTGTGTGTGTGTGTGTGTGTGTGTGTGTGTAAAACCTTGTCGGAGTTGATGATGTCCTTCTTGCTGATTGGTCCTGTATCAGTGTCTCCTCCTGCCAGCTCCAGGATGTCTCTCACATCCGCACCGGTCGCCATGATCCCCTACACACACACACACACACACACACACACACATGCAGTTTTTAATTAAAAAAAAAAAAAAAAAAAAAAAAACCAGTTATCCTAATCATCAAGCCATCATTCTCTCCACAGAATACCCTCATCTTTGTCCGTTTGTTGCTTAGCAACCAAATCTGACTCTTAACAGACTGTACTGTGTGATGAGAAGATTTTTTTTGTGAATAATTAATAAAAATGTATTAAATTCTTTATTAAAGGCTGGTGTGTTGAGTTTTTGTCAAAAATATTATACAAAAATACAGAAAAATATCTAGTACACAAAAAAATAGAATAACATACACAAAATTAAAATAAAACAAAAGAATTAAAAAAAAAAAACAGACCAACACTGATTAAGAAAAAAAATATTATTAATAATAATAATAATAATAATAATAGAGAGCTCCTTCATCTCCCAGTTCCTAACTTTATATAATGAATTGTATAATTTTTTTATTAAATAAAACCATTTTATAGAAAATAGACACATCAGTGGAAATATAAGTTATAAAGAAACAACTCAACTCAACACACAACTCAAAAAATTATATAAAAATATAAAAAATAAGGTAACGAGAAGAAAAAAAGTCCAGTTTCACAGCATAATGTAAGCTGTCCATACTACTCTACTACTCTACTACACAGTACGCCCTTTGCGGTAACTATAGCAACCGCCATTGCGTACTATTTAGTACAGTAGTATGGATTTGTCCGTAAACAAAATAACGTCTGATTCTTTTTAAATAAACGGAGCCGAGATTTATAAATTACCCGCTGGGTGAGAATAAAACATTTTACACCATCTAGTTAATGATTTAAACTTCTAAATTAATTATACTGTATGTAATATTAAGGTAGCTTGCCCATAGAAATCAACGCGACCCAGCTAGCTAACTTAGCTCACGTGCTAATCAGTGGGAAATGCTCATTTATTTTTTGTCTTCTTAAAACTGAAGATTATATTGTAAATACAAAAACAAGGACACTTCATGACGCTTACCTATGCACTGTTACTTTCCAGCAGCCAATACGTTCATAAATCTTATTATTCTTCTTTCTTACGGTCGTTTTTGTTATATACAATGCTAACAGGCTAACTAAACCGGTGTAGTGTTGTGACGTTACATCCTCAAACACATCCTGCATCCTAAGGACCTTTTGGTAGCTCTACTATTCGCCTGATTGAAAATCGTGAAAATTCGAAAACATGTAGTTTTAATATTTATAACAACGATACAACAATTCGAAATTTAAAAAGTGGCCTGGATTGACGTAATGAAAGCGTAATTTAATGGATTTTTTTTTGGAATATAAAATATAAAATATAAACTCAATGATTCCTGGAATCAGGCACGTAAATATCTGCCTCAATCAAGGGTGCAGGATGTGCAGGGGTGTATGATATGGGTATGTCATTTGACTCACTTCTCCACTAAGAGTCGACTCTTTCGGCTCCCAAACGGCTCAAAATTGTGATATTATGACCAATGATTATTTTTCTTTGCACTGACAAAAACATTAAGCTTCCCTGCATTCACGTTATTGTGTTGCTGTGTTTGTGTTTCATTATGAAGATTTAATTTTATTTATTCTGATAATAAACCTCACACACAGCTGAGAGTCAAACACACGACTCACGATTCATACAAACAAACAGCTCAGATATTGAGAAGAGGTTTCCATGACAACATTTTAAGCAGTTACTAAAGATAAATGAATTAATTAATCAGTGAAACTACCCTCATGTTAAAAAAATAAAATAAAATACAGCCCATGTATGTGCAAGTCTAGTCTCGTAAAAGATCCGAATCAAAGAGCCGACTCCTCCTCTGTTAGTTGGGTAAATATATTTCACTAATATGTGTGTGTGTGTGTGTGTAAGGTTTATTATATGCAGCTACAAAGAAAATATAGCCAACACATATTAGCTAAGTTTATAAATATCAGTTTAGCATGATGCAAACTGCTGGTCTAAATCATCACACCTTCACCAACACTTTCTCATTAACACCGTTTTGTATCTAAAATAAAAGCAGTCTGTGTTAATAAACAAAAAAAAATACAAATCCAGACTTTGTAAGATAACGTTGAGTCAGAAACCACATGAGGAAGTCTGTCTGAGACACTGAACACCTCCACAAACTTCATCACTCAGTTTGCTCAATGCTAAACTGGAGGCTATAAGATCATGTTACTTCTTAGCTACGTTAGCGTTACGTAACCACACTAAAGAAGCAAATTTTGGATGCAGAACATGTCGTAAATCATCGACTACACACTCATGCTTCGTATTTTGGGTTGAACTTTCAACATCATCATCATCTAACCTCATCAGCCAAGCAAATAATAATAATAATAATAATAACTTGACAATGATTTCAGACAGAATATAAACTTTATTTCTTTATTTAGTTACAATCAGAGAGCATCTTGTTATACGAAAGAGGAACCAAACTGCACGCGTGTTTTCGAAATCTGAAAAAATCAAACGATGAAGTAAAGAAATATTAAGTAATTCAACCACTTGGAAATCTAAAATTAAAACAAAATGTCATGCGTGGTATCGTGTCAAATTACAGAAGAAACAAACAAAAAAGAGAAAGAAAGAGCAATTTAACATCATGCAAAGTCGCCTAATTATTATTTTTTATCTGACATTAATAATGCAGTTACACTCGCACAATAACAGATCAAATTTCAGACAGATTTACTGCAATCATAATCATGTCCAGTTCTTGTTTTTGTTTTCTGTCTCACACTGAATATCTCTTTAATGAGGAAAATAAATTCTCTATTCTCCAGTTTACGGATGTAAACAAGAATCATCCATATTCAAAAAAAAAAAAAGAAAGAAAAAGAAAACCCTAGGCATTAAATAAACCTGTCAGTAACTGAATATTTAATATTTAATAAATCTTCACCTGAAGGCATGATATCTCAAATACTTCCAGTTTTAAACACGTCACACGTCACACTCACAGATGACTGAGAAAAAAAAAACGTATGATGCATGTCTTCACAATTGGCAAACGAGCTGCACAGGATGTTGTTGAGACGTAAATTGCGGTCATGTGTGTGTTCTCTGCGTCTGGATTTCTCACTGTGGTGTATGATAAGCTGTAATACACCTCCTTTACACCTTCCTACATTTTTGTCTGTTTTTTTTATTTTTAAAAAAGTGTAAATCAGTATATATGACACTTTGCGTTAATGAACCGCCATTTTTACTTTCCATAACATTCATTCATTACACCTTACAGGTAGTCATTTTCAGAATAATATTCAGTCATTTTCAGAATAATATTCACCTGATTCAGTCAAATAAAATGCTGATAATGTTTAATTTCAACATTTAAAAAAATGTGCTTACAAATGAGATAATAAATTAACATGCTCTTAATGCTGAATAGATTAATAAGCGTTTAATGTCATGCTAAGAATGGAGACTTTTTTTGCTAATAATTTCATGCACACCATGATAACTGCTGTTTTGTTTATCGTTATAATTTCACTTTACTTAATATAAATAAGCAGATAAGAACTTTAGTCTTACGCGAAAATGAAAAAAAGTCAACCTGCACAAAGTCAAAAATCTGTGTCTTCTAGTCGAGATGTTTCTCTTTTGTCCTAGAGATCAGGAACTCTGGGATGTTTTTGTCTGCTTGTAACTTTAAGTGAGTGGCAGTGTGACTCTGGTGCGAGCGCGATCACGTTTCGCCTCGCGCTCTTTCAGGAAGGCCTGCAGTTTGTCTGTGGAGAAGCAGAAGATCGAGGCTGCGTGCTTGGACGTTTCTCCTCGTTCTCCTCGTAACCACGGGTTCTGGAGACACTCTGCAGCTGATGGTCTTCCCCTGGAGTAAAAAAACCCAAAACAAAACATATCAGTTAATCAGATATTATGTAAGATGCCTGAATACTATGTAGCTCTAGGAACTCACTTCTCAAACATTCATATATTATCAGGTGGTGTGTCTCAGGGTTCGACTCTGGGTTTATTGACATTAAAATTCCACCTGGAAGATTTTCACTGGCAACCAATAGCTTATAGAATCGATTTTAAGATTCTGCTAGTTTACAAATATCTTATAGTCTTGCCTCTGACTACTTTAATGATATGAATTTCACTAAAAATCCGTCAGCTGCTCGTTCCCAGAACATAGCCGAGTGTTTATGAGCCCAAAATATGGAAACTGACCACTTAAAAAAAAAAACATCTTAAACCCTGTTGGTTTAAAACCTGTTGACCAGGCAAACTTTTCCTTCCAGGGTTTAATTTTAAAATAAACAAATTTTTACTGTTTATAAAATTCATATAAATATAAATATTAATAACCATATAAAATGAAATGTACAAAGTGTATAAATATATTAATATAGTATAAACATATAAATATATACATATATACAAAGAATAATTATACTAATAATTTTAATAATATACTGTATATATCAATAATAAAGGGATTTTAATTTTCTACCCTTTATTACTTTGAATTATTCTAAATAAAGCTGGAAGAAAGCTCCACTACTGTGTGTTAATGATTTCTGAGAGCTGTTGTAGCTCGGTGGTTAAGCGTTAAGCGATCTGATGGTTGTGAGTTCAGATCCCGGGACCTGAACTCTCTCGTCCTCAGCTCTGGTGGATTAAACGCTGCCTAAGATGTGAGTAGCTTGTGATAAAGATGAGAATTTACCAGGCCTTGCTGTTCAGCGTGATCCTCAGGAAGTTGATGGCTCCCTCAGAAAGGCCGGGATAGCAGCGGCCGAACTGGATCTTACCCTTCCTGACGTTGCGATCTCTTTCCCAGTGGAGCTCCGAGTGGAACGGAGTGTCGGCACTCAACCTGAGCGCAGGAAGACGAGGCGAAGGAAGGAAGGAAGGAAGAACATCAGAACAACATCAGAACGACATCAGGTCTATTCACATAAAATATCAGGTGAAATGAAATATTCATGACCTTAAGTGTGACCTTTCGTGTGACCTCATGCATGACCTTGAGATCTGCTGTAGGGACTGAAGGCTAGTTAGTTGAAGTCTGGGGCTTTCATGTATAAGTTTTCAAGACATTTTCTGTGCACCTTTGAATAAATTCTCCATTTCCACCACAATTAAAAAACAAAAAAATATATATATTTTCAGATGCTACACTGTTGTTAAAAATGTAATTATTTTCATGGTATGAGCAAATTAATAATTTTTTTGTAAGACCAAATGACCAAACTAGTGACATCTAACATAATGCCAAATGATTCACTAGTGACTTCTATCATAAGGCCAAATGATTCACTAGTGACATCTAACATAATGCCAAATGATTCACTAGTGACTTCTATCATAAGGCCAAATGATTCACTAGTGACATCTAACATAATGCCAAATTATTCACTAGTGACTTCTATCATAATTCCAAATGATTCACTAGTGACTTCTATCATAAGGCCAAATGATTCACTAGTGACTTCTATCATAAGACCAAATGATTCACTAGTGCTTTTTATCATAAGACCAAATGATTCACTAGTGCTTTATATCATAAGACCAAATGATTCACTAGTGCTTTTTATCATAAGACCAAATGATTCACTAGTGCTTTATAACATAAGGCCAAATGATTCATTAGTGACTTCTATCATAATGCCAAATGATTCACTAGTGACTTCTATCATAAGGCCAAATGATTCACTAATGACATCTAACATAATGCCAAATGATTCACTAGTGACTTCTATCATAATTCCAAATGATTCACTAGTGACATCTATCATAAGGCCAAATGATTCACTAGTGACTTCTATCATAAGACCAAATGATTCACTAGTGCTTTTTATCATAAGACCAAATGATTCACTAGTGCTTTATATCATAAGACCAAATGATTCACTAGTGCTTTTTATCATAAGACCAAATGATTCACTAGTGCTTTATATCATAAGGCCAAATGATTCATTAGTGACTTCTATCATAAGGCCAAATGATTCACTAGTGACTTCTATCATAAGGCCAAATGATTCACTAGTGACATCTAACATAATGCCAAATGATTCACTAGTGACATCTATCATAAGGCCAAATGATTCACTAGTGACTTCTATCATAAGACCAAATGATTCACTAGTGCTTTATATCATAAGACCAAATGATTCACTAGTGATTTATATCATAATGCCAAATGATTCACTAGTGACTTCTATCATAATGCCAAATGATTCACTAGTGACTTCTATCATAAGACCAAATGATTCACTAGTGATATAAATCATAATGCCAAATGATTCACTAGTGACTTCTATCATAATGCCAAATGATTCACTAGTGATTTATATCATAAGGCCAAATGATTCACTAGTGAAAAAAGTGTTATCATTGTTACTAGTTGTGCTGGTACATCCTGAATGATACTGCTAAAATCGATTTTTGTAGATTTTATTGTGAGTGTAAGATTGTGTTAATATTATATAATGCTCTTTTTTAATGTATAAAATATGTAAAAAAGATAAACTGATGTTAAATTTGCATGAAAGAGAAATTTGGTCACTTACATGATAAACGCTAGAACGCCGAGAGCCCAGATATCCGTGGCAGGTCCGACGCCGTGACCTTGTAGGATCTCAGGAGCTTTAGGAAGGACAATGTAAACTGACATACAGAACACACACATATAAAGAGAAAACATCCTACATAAATCTCACACACACACACACACACACTTGTATTGTAATACTACAGATTTTAAGAGAGATATTCATCCTGGAACTAGAGTTTTGTGATTTTGGTGTTTGGTTCACTATTTAGCAGCAATCTGACCATCGCTGAACTTGTTATAGCACTATGCAGTGATTCTAATATTTATTTTCAAATGAGTGTATTCTCTATCCATTTTAATTAAATAGCAATAATACTGACAGAAAACGAGCCAACTAATGCACAGAGGTTTGCTTGTTTCTGATTTAAATCTAAAACAAACTGTGCTGTTGAATTCTCTATTCTGCTCAGATGATGTTGATTAATTTTCTATAACAGCAGCTCTGACAGTAATGCAGCTGCAAATCACAGCTTTATATTAATGCTTTCGATCTAATACATTATCGTTTCCATAGTAACAGCTCATTCACAGGGACTCGTACAGTTAGCAGATTAAAATACGTGTGTAATCATTGATATGATGATGTGTATTTAACATTTATAGAAGGAGTCTCCAGTGTCAGCGCTTTGTAACAGTCAGAGGTAAAGCTGTAGCGTTAAGATTTCCGACATCTGCAGGACAGAGGAGCTTTTCTATAGTTTCTCGTAAAAAGCTGCAGGGTTTTTTTTGTCTTATTAACTTAAATTGAAAGAAAAAAGAGAGGCTGGTGAGGGAACGACATTAAAGGTAACTATAAACAGATAAAAAGCACCATGTCTCTATTAATATGATTTTAAACAAAATGTTCTGACTCAAACAGGACATTTAATTTGAAATTTCTAAATAATTTCAGCTTATATAACATTAATAACGTTCGCTTTGTATCACCTTTGCTCTCCGTCATCTCTTTGATGTGCTCGATGTTGAGGGCGTGGCCCGGAGTGAAGGGCTGAGCGGAGCCCAGGTCCACGATCTTCACCACGTTGTGCTCAGTCACCAGAACGTTATCGGAGCGGAGGTCGAGGTGGACGATGTGACGTCCATGCAGGTAATCCACACCACTCAGGAGCTGCTTTAACAGCTCACACACATGCAGCTCTGAATACACGTCCCTGCAGCACAGATACACACACACAACACACACACAACACATCCTGCACGTTCACACTAATCAAATGTCTTGACAAACCAAGACAACAAATGAGGAATTTCTAAGAATTATCTATTAAAATCCTGGCATGTCATTTTCAGTTCTTCGACATCTGTGGCCCTTCTTCATAAGCTCAGAATCCTCTTTAGAGTGCTTTCACTCTAGGTGCTAGTTTTATTTTTTATTTTCTCAGAAAACCATTGGTCGTAGCTCTTTTTATGTTGAAATCGAGGAAAAAAATGGAGGATTGTCGTTATGTGACCATAACGACAATCTTACCAGTCCTAGATAGTATGAGCTGCCTAACTAGCCGAGCTTGCTATAAACAGGAAATAAAGATTGTTATAACTCTGGTGATGAGGAGGCTATTTGTCTGTCATACGTGTCATCATATTTGCTCAGGAACTTTTTACACATTTTACACCAGCACATCATGTCCTCCATGTTTGTTTTTCTCGCTTGCCCCCAGCTTGTGACTGGAGTGGACATTTAAAAAAAAAAAAAAGTGTGCAACATCACTCAATGCTTTTCTGACAATTTTTACAAATTTGGAAGCTCTGCTTTGACCAAATAAACCCCAGAGGCTTTTAAAATCTAGCTTTCGGTGTGCTGTAAGTTGAGAAAAAAAAACGCTATCTGTGAAAGCAGTTACTTCCTGCTTTCAATCATCCAGGACTTGTTTAAGAAACAGTGAAGCCCTTCAGATAGTATTCCATAAATGTAGAAATTAATTCAAGATCTGATCCCATTTCAAATTCAGTCATCCTGAAGTCAGACTCTGACCCTGTCTTTTCTAAACTCTGCAGAAAGAGGGTTCTTACCTCTCGGCCAGGTGGTAGAGGAGTTCTCGTCCGGAGCAGAGCTCCTCAATGAGCGCCAGGCAGGAGGGTGTGAGGATGGCGGCGTGGAGCTGGACGAGATTTGGATGGCACAGCTTGCGCAGCACCTGGTACTCCCTCAGCACCAGCTGCCTCTGCTCATGCCCGTACGGAGTCAGCTTGGCTGCCAGAGGCTGCGAGCTCCTGCTGTCCTCACACCATGTCACAACACTGAAACGGCCCCTACAGCAAAACAAGCACGTTTCCATATATCACTCAAACACACCAGGACGGTTCCCCTCTCGGCCTGCAGAGGTCACCGTCTCCGGAGGTCTAATCAGCCATTCAACAAGACTGGACTCGTGTCCTTGTCAAGTACGTTCTTGGTGAGTAACCTTGCAACAAGGAACTTGCAAGGACACAAGAACAGAGAATGCTGAGAACCTATAGGTGTTTGAGATGTGCTGTGTAGTGGCTGCTGTGTGATACTTCTGCAATTTCTTCACCACTTAGTCACACTCTATTTCATATAAAAGCATTGTGGACTTCCTGGATAACATCCAAGGCAGAAGGCAGTGCAGTTAAAACTCTAAGTGCAGTTTAAACCCGATGGTTAATATATAATTTGAATAAAGTCTGTTAATAAACCATTTAAAGAGTCTGATCACTGCTAGCCAATGTCAAATTTGTGCTACCAAAAGTTACTGAAGGAGGCTAGTGTGTCTAATTGGAGCAACCTCTTTTGTATTATGCCTTGTTTGTATCAAATTAGCAAAGAATGTCAACTATATTACTAATTTCCTTCTATGTCAAAATATGATTTGCATACAATGTTTAATTAAAATAAGAGAATTATAAAATTCCATTATGGGTCTGAGCTGAGTCCTCCATTAGTGTGATGATGTCGCATCAAAAAGACTGAATCAAAAGACTCAGTTCATTCTCGTTGCAAGTAAACAATTGATGCATCCTCAGTGTTTTGCAAGGATCAAGAACACTTCTGGTGTTTTAACGGTTCTTGGTTCCTGTGTTCTTGAGTATTGGATTAACTTTTTTAACTTGGGTGTTAAAAGATGTCTAATGAGGACACGAAAATGCACATTTAGAGAAACTCCCATGATTTTCAGTTACTCATTGCGAAGTCTTGCCAATAACTTGTGTTGTAAGTCCTGAGTCGTGCTTATCCTGTTTGCCTTATCTGTGTATTTTTACCACTTTCCTAGTTCTTGTTTGATTTCTTTTTGGATTATCCGATTGTTTTGATGACTAGTGCCTTTGCTATGTTTGATCTTGGCCTTTTGGTTTGTGTTCTAATAAACTATGCACATGACTCCTCTTCTATTCTTCTACTGAGTCTGGTTTATTGCACATCCAGTGTGTGTAAAGAACCTGTTGATCTCAGACAGGAAGCTGTAAGACCTCTCTGAGCCAAGTCCTCCCGGCACAGTGATCTTGGACCCGGTAGATTCCGTCAGGATCAGAGGAATGTGAGAGTCTTCAGAGAAAAAAATACAGGCCTTTATAAAAGACACTGTTCTATCATGGAGTCTACAAAGAGAATCTAATTATCACATAAACAACAGTTGGATATTTTCTCACCTTCATATGGCACTGTCATAAAAGCAGGTGGTGAAGGATCACTGAAGGGACCCGACCCTGTTTTGGTGATGCAGGCCACGCGGAACACATAGCCGGGTCCTCTAGGTAGCGCATTAGCGATGTAGCAACTATCTGTAACATTCTCCGACAAAATTTTCCACTCGTCACCTGGAAACATAGGAGAATAATAGTGACAAGGTTGTTTGATGAAACAGAGTTACAGTTATCACCCTGAAGTGGATTATTTTCCTAAAACAACATGCCCCAAAGTTTTATTTTTCACTTACACGACACAAATCTGCCAACAGTTACATCAGTAAATTAACAGTGTGGTGGTATAACATGATATAATACCTAGGCTAACATTAGCTAGGTTGTTGGAATACTTGGCTATAGAGCTGTCAACAGTGTTTGTTGTTCATGTAATCCTGACTGTTGTTCACATGAGATCCTGGATTCAACATGAAGGGCTTTATAATAACTTATTTACAGCATCAAATGTGCAAACTGTGCAATGTTGCACAAGGGTAAGCCATGACATAACGTCTTCTTGCTTCTTACCATTCATGCTATACTGTATGCAGTATGTGACAGAATCACTGCATCGCACTGGCTTCCAGAAAACCAGAGCTCCACCACTAGCGAGCTGGATCACATCTGGTTTGAATGGTTTGGCTGGCATTCCTGGAGACATATTAAGTAAACAATATTATAAGGATTTATAGGAAAAGAGTCATAGTATGGAATTCATGATGAAGAATTATTGCAGTTGTTCCTTTGGTGTCTAATAATACCACGGCTCTGACTGCATCGAAGTCTTTCCACACCTTTGCTCTTTTTGAAGGTTGGCACTTTGAGAGAGAAGAGCTTTGGCTTTTTCTGAGGGCTTCCCGAGAAGGGAGCTGATGGAAAAAAGTCTGAGGTGACAGTTGTTTTCTCTGGTGAAACAGGATTCTTCACAATCGGCCCTGGAACACCAGAGATAATCAGATGTGTTAGGATCTAGCCCTCTCCAACCAACACCGAAAAAACCCAAATATTCTGTCAGTGGAAACTCAACCCCTAAGGTTCTGAGCTAGTAATTGATAAGTGTTACCTTCAAATCCCATGGCTGCCTGATAGCCACTAAGCAAAATGTAGCCTAGATCTATGTTGCATTGTTTTCCAACGAACATCTGAAAAATGTGTCTTTGCTTTCAACCTGTTTGTGTTAGTGGTTTTTATAACACTTTCCCCCATTTCAGTCATTTATTTGGCTTTTGGATGTTTCACCAAAAATTATAGACTGATGGACTTCAATGGAAAATGGTTTTCTTTCTTGGAGAATGCAAATGTTCAGTGCAGAACACTGATTATAAATTATTTTGTAGATATTACATTCACGATGTGTGTCATACCCCGTTTCTCCTCCTTCCGCTCTTTACTGGACTGCCTGGTGAACAGCTTTGTGATGCTGGATGCCGAAGCCCTCATCTTCTTTCTCAAGGTCAAGAGAGGGGTCTTCTGCTGTGGACTTGATCCTTCTTCAACCTTCTTCACAGATTCCTGTGTCTGGGAGCTGGAGGGTCCTGGAGTCCAGGACTTCCTGCGGAAGATCTTCATGAGTCCAGATTTGCCTGACTTGCCACTCGCGGGTTTGAGCTCCAGAGCTGGAGCTGATGAGTGCCTCTGAAGCACCTCTCGGCTCACTGGGGTCGCTGATGCTGGGCGTATGGGGACTGCGGAGGAACTTCGCCTCAATGCGACATTGTTCTTGCTCGTTGTTGTGCTGTGCATGTGCTGTTGTAGTGGTGCTTGGCGAAGGTTCCTCAGAACTCTCTCCATGTCCTCATCCTCAGAGTCCTGCAAGAGAGAGAGCTCTGATGCCTTTCCGGATGACAGCGCAACCAGGTGCTCTTCTGATTCATCGTATGCTCTGTGGTGTCTCTGTGAAATTGGGAGGTGGCTAGAAGACTGTCCAATGTAGGTGCTGGTCCTGCCAGAAGCATCTGAGTCATGTTCAAGGTCATAGGACATTGCAAGAGACAGCTGTGAACCTGCTACATTTTCTTCTCCCCCCATCGCTGCTGGCTCCTCCTCCTCTCCAGGGTGTGACTGGCTGTCACCTACATGAGACCCCATGGTTATTGGCAGCTCCTCCATTGTAGTCTTGTGAGACTGTGATGGACTTTGTGATATCCTATTTACAGGAACCTCTGAGGCTTCATCTTCCTCCTCATCCGTGAACTCATTATTATGGTCAAACTCTAGATCTTCCTCATTATCTCCCAGTGTCATGTGCTCCATAGAAGCTGCTGAGATTCTTGTGGATTCATCCAGCGACCTGCTCCTCCTTTGGGTGCAAGAGTTTGGATAGATGGGACTCACCCCTCTGTCCAATGAGCAAGACTTGGACAAAAGTGTGGACCCTCTCCTATGACTGAGGCCAGACTCCACATCTGGAGAATCCTCTACATACTCTATAAGTGGTTCATTTCGTCTTCCAGACAGGCTGGAGCGCACTCTACGTACTCTGTCCTGTTTCCTGGCGTGGTGTTTGTCCCGGAGCATCATGTGGCGGGCGGACATGGGTGAGAGCTGCTCATCACTGTTGTAGAAGGTGCTCTTGATCAAGCTACCACGGGGGATTGGTGTCCCACTGGGCATTTTATCATCTTCAGAACGACGCAAAGATGAATGGATCTCTTTTCTCTCCCTAATAACCAGCTCAGGAGAAGATGAGGGCATCTCTCTGGATTGCTCGCTTACAGGAATCATCAACGCACCCCTCCGCTCTCGTTCTTGATCCATTATTACATCCTCCTCATCTCTTTTTAGAGCCAAGCATTGTTTAGGAAGATCATCATATGGATAATATTCCATACCATCTTCCTCCCTATCCTCATCTTCCTCCTGGCTGGCATTCTGGAAGAAGCCCCAAGCATCAGCCTCATCATATTCAGAGGAGGAACCAGTGCTCACGGAGGTGCTGCTGGTATTCCGAGGATCTCTGGGGGTTGTGACGGAGACCTCGCACAGCGGAGCATCCAGCAGCTCCGGAATCGGCCTCAGGGTCAGGACTGAGCCGAGACATGTTAGAGAGCGCTGGGAGAAGAGGAGAAGGTAACCTTTTTTTAACAAGGTTACGAGGTTGTATAAGGTTTTATACCAAAGTATCTGTACTGATTTACCTGCCACTTTCTTCTAGAGATAAAAGATTTTAAGCTCTTTGTATCAATAGCGTCAAACTCCTCCTCTTCATTCGGATCCTAGATGTGAAAGATTTAAAAACAGATTATTTCACAAATATATATATATACATCTTAATCAGAGAAAAGAGAGTGTAGATCAGCTGACTTGTACTTCCAGGTTGAGTCTGTTCATGCTGAAACATGTCATTTTTGGATAATTGGATTCATAAGTATTTGATTTCTAAATTTTTTTAATGTTTTGAAACAAGTAGAAATGATTAAACACAAGTCAATATTTTCTTCTTTAAAAATAATTAATTTTCTATTATACACAGCAAAAAATGACCGCACGTGAAAATACCTTTAATATATTCAAATTTGTGTAGTACTTCTTATTATAAGACTGTAGTAAACCAAATACATGATTATTAAATGTATTTCTGAAGAAAATGTTTGAAATTGTAAGCATTTATTTCTAAGAAGAAGCAAAATTATCTGCCAATGGAACAACAAAATTTAAAGCTTGAAATATATAAAAGCATCTAAAAACAGACTGAATAGTATTATATTAAATAATCTCATAATGTATGATGTTTTTCAGTGTTTTCCCATTTTCAGTTCAAAACAAGAAATCAACACAACAAACATGGATCTTTGAGACTGTGCTTTTAATCATGTTTATGAAAACCTGTATGCTGAGTAATAACCTACCTGAAACCACTCGTAATTCAGGCATTCCAATGCTGAGGGTCTCATCCTGACGGGAATAAAATCAACAATCATTTATATCCTCCACAGGTCAGCTGAGATCAGATAGGAATATAAACACATAATCTTACTCTGAGTCTGGCTGTAAAACTCTGTGGAGGAAATCCTGGGCTTGTTCGCTCAAGCTGGTGATCTCCGGGAGGTCCCAGTACAGGACCCCTTCAGCCACCTTCAGCAGCGTGGCTCGGTCATTTTCCCCAAAAAAGGGGCAGTGTCCTGTCAGACTACACAAACAAAACCACACATCACAAAAACAGCGACAGCTATGTGGTGAAGAATGAACAATCATCCATTAAATGTATCTAAAACCTTTATCTTTATTTCATTTTGGTTGTGATAAACTCAATGAAGAAAAGTTTTTAGTTCATCAAACTCACAGGCACTACTTTAGAAAGAAATAGATCTAAGTTATTTACAAAATATTTGCGACGTTTTGTAGTGTTGCTGCCTCACAGCTTCAGGGTTCCAGGTTTGATCCTAAGTTTCCATGTGGGTTTCCTCTGGATTCTCCAGTTTCCTTCCACCTCCCAAAAAATATGCCGGTTGGTGGATAGGTGACTCTAAATTCCCGCTAAGTGTAAATGTGTGTGTGCGTAGTGCCCTGTGATGGACTGGTGCCATTTCCAGCGAGAATTCCTGCCTCGTACACAGCGTTCCCGGGATAGACTCCGCACCCACCCTGACCAGGACAAGCAGCTACTGAAGATGAATGAATAATTGATAAAGACGGAGTTCTTGATAACTTTTTAGTCAAGCACTTTTAGCCATAACATATTCGACTTACATTTGATTCTGGCTAATTTTTTTTATTTGTAGGTTTAACAGGTTTACCTTTAAAAAAGCATTGTTTAGGTCATTAAGATTTTTAATCATTAGGATTTAAAGCTGCCTGATAATAAGTCCTTAAATACAAAAGGTTAGGCATTTGTGGAGGTACTTTATTATTTATTTTCTTTATATACTATTCATTTTTGTTTTCTGCATCAACAGAAACTTCAGATGTTCAACAACCTTTGACCAGCAGTCTATCTAAAAGTTATACAGCATGTTAGAACATTAATGAAGTAACAGAATGATCATAAATTTGAAGAATGGACATTTATACATATATATGTTAGTTTATTGTTCTTACCATAGATAAGCAACAACACCAACAGACCTGAAATAAAAAAAACAGAATTACACAATCAAAAAAGTTAGATACTAATACAACCAACTCTGCTGCTATACTGCTGCCCCATTTATAATTATTTATTAGCAAATATTACTGTTCTATAAATACATTTATAGAGACACTTAAAGACCTATACATCATTATAATAACAGTTATGGTTACATTTATGTTATTGTTATAATTACTTATAAGTGATAAACTTGTTTTTTCAATCCGCATGCTCATAAAGGTTCAGACTTATGGTTCTATTAATGTATTTATAAAAATGCAGCATCATAAATAATTAATACTTATAAATCAGTGTATAATGCATTATGAGCATGGGCATTGAAAAAGCAAGTGCATCACTTATAAGTAATTATAACAATAACATAAATGTAACTGTAACTGTTATTATAATGATGTATAGGTCTTGAAGTGTCTTTATAAATGTATTTATAGAACAGTAATACTTATATGTAATTATAAATGGAGTTATAATTCATTATGAGCATGGGCTTCACAGAATGTGTTACCCAATACTTACTGCTGCTACACTACAAAATAGTTTCCACTTTACAGCCCATGTTCTGTGTATTTATTGTCTTGTGTATCTATTGTTCTGTTTTGTGTATTTATTGTCCTGCACTCATCTCACACTGTTGTGTATTGCCCTTTATGTTGTCTTGTGTAGTGTTCTGTGTTGCACCGTGGTCCTGGAGGAAGGATTTTTCATTCCTGTGTATACAAGCTATATAGAGGAATGACAATAAAAACCCACTTGACTTGACTCAAATCACTAATTATATTTTGTCAGATTACATTTCTCAATCAAAACACCCTCTTGTATTCCATGAGAGCCCAAAATGAACCTACTGTAAGCACAATAATATCGTAAAACAGGAATTATCCCAGCACCAGATATCAGTTGCTGTCGTCACTGGTTCCTGGTGAACGATTTCCGGTGCCACAAATTCAGGAGTCCCAAAGACACTGTACTGATGCCTGGAAGGGTCGATCTCCTGACAGAAGCCAAAGTCACAGATTTTTAAGTCCTCTCCATCCGGGGAAACCATCAGGATGTTGTCTGTCTGCAGGTTAAAAACAGAATTTTATCAGCAATCAGTAAATAAGTTGCAGTGGCCCTGACTCACATTTAAACCTTCACTTACTTTAATATCGAGATGTAAGATGTTCATGCTGTGAATATATCCAACCCCTTCCAGAATTTGCTGAATGTAAACCCGGACCTAATGCGAGACACACACACACACACACACACACACACACACACTGAACACAGTGTACTTTCAATCAGCAGGAAATGACCGAGAGCTTTATTTAAACATATGTATAATGCGTATAATGTTTATTACCTCTCCTTCACTGACTGATCCTTTTAATAACAAGTATTCCAGTAATCCCTGAGATGAGCATCTGTGAAAATATCACCCCATTAAAAAAGATTTTTTAAGAAAGATTTTTTGACACAGCGTCCAAAAAGGACATAGATATTAATATATAGTGTAAAGACTGATAGTCAATCTCGAATGTTCACAGTAAATCTATAATTCTTTTCTTATATTAGTTCAGTAGCTTTATTAACAGCTCATTAAGTCACAATGTTAAGTTCTTATAGAAGCAAACTTGACTATGGGTTCATTGGCACTGCAATAACTAACAGTAGATATTTACTATATTATATTTATGTAATAACTATTACATATGGTAAATTATTAGGCTGCTATCACACTTACCTTTTATTTCTCAATCAGCAGCACACAGTTTACATGTAATTCTTTTGGAAGTTGGCCCAAAAGTTAAAAAAGTTTTAAAAAAGTGCTTTTTTTAACCTCCCAAACAATCAGGATACAACAAAAGTTGAATCTTGTTAGTGATGTAAACAAATGATTAACTAATGATCAATTAATGATGTAACTAATGATTATTACTAATGATTAGGTTTCATTTAGACTAATGACCAAAGGCTGATAATGGTTAATTAACCACTTATTAAAAGCATAATAAATTGTTCATGTATGTAATATGTAATGTGAAGTGTTGGCCAAAACTATGTTAGCTTTCCATCTTTAATTTAAAAAAATTACAGTTGTAGATGTTTTGGTATAAATAGTGAAGTGCAGTGAAATATCTGGATGAGAGGATGTTTTGGTGATGCCTACATCTCGGTGATGAGGACGAGCGTGCGCCGTGTGCTGAAGAAGTCGAGCAGGCAGGCCACCCTGCAGTGCGCGAGCCGGGACAGCAGGTCTCTCTCCTGGAAGGCTCGGGTGCGAGTGCTGCTCTTCAGCGGGATGAACTTAGCAGCGAAAACCTCAGCACTCGCCCTGTGTAAGACCCGTTTCACCACCCCGAACGTGCCTCTGTATATAAACCAACAAAAAACATTCAAATCACATTTACACAGAGACAATCCAGCTAATCCACTGCACTGTTGAATTCTGTATTCTGATTGGCCAGAAAGTGTTGATTAATTTTCTATAACAGTATGTTTATATTAATGAGCTCATTCTAAAGCTTTATCTTTTTATAATAGCAGCTCAGGCACAGGACTTGTACGAAGCACTCTGTTAAATGGATTAAAATACTCAGTGATATGGCAAAAAGTTTGTAAGGTTTACGGAAGGAGTCTCCAGTGTCAGAGCTTTGTAACAGTCAGAGGTAAAGCTGTAACTTTACATTTTCTGACAGCTTCAGGACAAACTTTTTTGTGGTTTCAAAGTAACATTAGAAGCTGCGTTTTTTCTTCAAGAGAGAGAAAAATGAGAGGCTGGTGAGGGAACGACTGTTTGTAGCTGATATGTGAGAATGGGAACTAACCTGTTTAGTGGATATTCCACAACATTAAATTTAACTATAAATGGATAAAAAGTATGATGTATCATTCTGCAATAGATACAAATTTTATCTGCTTTGATATAAATGGATTAAAATATAGGGATGTGCTGGTACAGCAAAATAATCTTCTTTGGAGTGGTAGTAGCTCTCCTTTGATATTTTTATTATTATAACAGAAATAATATCATATTTTATTCCTCACATGCCATCTGGAGTTAAACATATTAATTAATTAACAGAAAGTGTGTGAAGGTTTCCTGAGTCAACGTTACCTGCCAATCTCCTCATGGATGTCATAAACAGCGTGGAGTTTCCTCCTTCTGCCCACCTCCAACCCTCTGTCCTCCTCTTCCTCCTCCTCCTCCTCCTCTTCCTCAAACTCTTCTGGACCTGAGAAAGGTATTGGGATGTGTACACTATGAAAATTTACTGTAGATTTTACAGTAATTTACTGGCAACCTGGGTGACCAATAAAGTATTGTAAACCTTACAGTAAACAACTGTAAAATACATTTACAGTAAAGTACAGTAATATCATACATAGTATAAAATAACACATAACCCAGTATGTTGATGCAGGATAGAGCTGAGCTGAAGGGTCTTGCTCAAGGAGCCAGTCAAGGCAGTTTGGTGGTGCTGGGGTTTGAACACATGACCTTCTTATCTGCAACTCAAAGCCATAACTACTGAGCTACCACAGTTAGCACAACAAGCTTGCACTGATTCACTGCAATCTTTTAGTGGTGTTAATGAAGCGCTAGAAGTAGCTGAATCAATGCAAGCTAGTTGCGGTGGTGTTGTGGTGTAGTCGTGGTGGCTCAGTGGTTAAGGCTCAGAAGGTTGTGTGTTCAAATTCCCATACTGCCAAGCTGCCATGATTGGGCAAGACCTGTAACCTTCAACTCAGGTGTATCCTGCATCAGCCAAATGAGCAAGTGAGCTGGGTTATGTGTCATTTTATACAACATTAAGGTTTTAATGTAAATATATTTTACAGTTGTTTACTGTGAATTTTGCAGTAAACGGAGTACCAAGGCTAGTGATCATTCCTTCTGTGTGTTTTCTGTGTATCATCAGTTGTAAGAAAGATTATGGAGTGGATAATGTCCACACCAGGCACTGATAAAAAGGATTTCTGTCGACACCACAACTCGTGCACACCCCAGTGAGCTTTTTTTCCAAACAAAAGCTGAGAGACGTAAGAAAAAGGTGTCTCCTTCTTCCAATGATGATCTTTTAAGCTAATTTCAGGTCTTTCTAGATGTAGTTGGGCTGGACATGGACAATTACCAATTACCTCTTGCCTCTGTATGATACATTACCTGTATCCATGGCGAGGTGGGCTTGGCAGGAGGCGTGGCCTGAGCTGTTCATGGCTCTACAAGTGTAAGTGCCGCAATCAGAAATGTGAACGCTCAGTAAAGTGAGAGAGAAGCGAGCACCACTCTGCTTCACTTCCATGTGTTCACCAGAGATGAGTTCAACACCGTCCTATAGTAACAAACAAAGAGGATTATGGGACTTCAATTTCACCAACCGTTTAAAGATTCTAACATTCCTTAGTAGTAGTAATAACTCAGATATGTTCAATAAGAAAATAGAGACCTTAAAGGGTTAAGAAGTCTTCTCCATCCTCTAATGAGCCATTGTAATCCATGAACGCATAGATGAGTTAGTTTTATTGCGTATAATGAGCTCTATACCTTGATGCTGTCCTCTAAACCAACCACTCATGTCCTTGATTTGAGTTAACTTTTAAAGTACTGTGGGAATTATTATTATTATTATACCAAGTTCTTTACCACTTCCCTCAAGTTTTTAAAGACAGTATCTGATCTGTAATATGCCTTTTCTATCTATTTTGATAGATAGAAATTTTCTAACATTATCACCAAAAAACTTTGTTCTTTTCTAAGTAGGAATAACAAACATGAGGTATTTCAGTCTGAGTTGCAGAAACATCATAGGACAGATTCAGCGCTGGCTAAAGTGGTCAATGACGTACCAGTTTGCTTAGAGCCTTAAAAAGTGCAAGATGGTGTCCCACAAGGTTCTGTTTCAAGCCCCTATTTTTTTCCTTTTATTCTCAGCTGCTTGGACGTGAAGTTCATAACAAAAAAAGAAGAATGGAAAATGGAAAACTGTGTCAAATGGAAGACTGGGTAAAAATGGAAAAGATACTTCCTTTTCCTTCATTTCAATTAAATATAATACCCGTGCAATCTGGTCTCTGCTTAATCAATCTAGACTCTGCTTGCAGTAAGGTGAATTTCACCATAGAGCTTTCACCATGGCTATTTTTTGTCCTATAAGACTCTCGTCTTTATATCATTGTAGAAATCCCAAATTGTGGAACAAATTACTCAAAATGAAGCAGGTCATATTTATGGACCAGTACCTGTCTCGTGTGTAAAGTGTGTGTGTTTACTCTATACCTTGAACCACCTGATCTCTGGGATCGGCTGCCCTGTAATAACCGCAGAAAAGGTTGCAGGTTGTCCAGGCCGTACACACAGATCCTCCATGTCCACCTGCACCACTGGAGGTTCTGCAAAAATGCATATTAGTGACTTACATTAAACACAGATGTTGGAACTGTCACTCTGGAGTTTTGCAGTTTAAACACTTGGATAAAACAACGAGGAATGTCTTTCTTTTGCATCTTCAGCCAGGACAAGCAGCAAGGGAAGAAACATTATGAATTTGGAAACATACATAGAAACAACATGCATAAACACTGATACCTGAAAGCCCTGCCAAAACATCTTGTCCAATGTTCCTTCCAGATTTTCCAAAGAGAACGCAATAGATTCCTCCAAAAATTCTGCTCACCTGTGCATTTTTCGTCCTCTGCTCTTGAAACACATGTCTCCTCTTGCTCTTCCTCCGGGATGTCCAAGTGTTCCTCGTCTACTTCCTGTGTAGCTTGAGCCTCACTGGTACTACGTGCAGATCTGCAGAACATGCGTGCCAAGATTTCATGTGACTTGTGAATTGGGATTGAAATGTTCTAACTTTGGGTACCAGATGTGGTGCAAGATGTGCAAGACTTGGACTCACTGGTTGGAAGGTCCAGACTGAAAGAACATCTGGAAGAAGTTCTTCACCAAAGCACTGGACCAACCTTCTGAATCTGCTGCTGTACCCAAGAAAGTCACAGTCAGGATCTCTCAGCAGTGAGAGTCGTATTTGTTCTTTTTTTTCTGTTACATTTTAGCATAAATATCTATCACAAACCAGTGATGTGTCTGCAGATACATATTCTATAATTATTCTTCAGTTCTTGTAACATTTTAAGCATATGTAGATACAAATATAAATATTTCAGAATGCATTAAAAAATTATTTCCATTACCTACAGTAGCTTCATAGCTCCAAGGCTAAGCTAAAAATGCAAACATGTGGCAACAAACATGTCTCTACTGATTAAATTTTTGCCAAACTGTTTTCAATAAACATTCTATATTTGCATGTTTATTGTCAGCTAACACTTACCTTTATAACTCCAGGACTCTCAGAGTCCACCATGACTGTACTTTTTCTTTGTAAAACATATATATATATAGACAGAGCACATGGGCAGTGTGTGCCCAAAGGCAGCAGAAGAAATGACACTTTAACAGACTGGCCACAACACTTGGGGTCCAAGCACATAACCAGCTTTGAAAATGAAGGAAGTTGCAAGTTAGCCGGGCAAGCGCTGACCAGAAGGTAATGGGTTCATGGGAAAGAGACAGAGAGAGAGCAAGCAAGAGAAAGAAAGAGACAGTCGAGAGGTTTACATGCAATGTGTATGGGCGTCTCTCTGTATTTGTCAGGACACTTACATGAGGATGGCTCTGATTGGATCTTTAATCTCCTGCTCTGGGACTAAAAAAGGGATTGGGATGGAGAGAATGGAGTTAAATAAAGAGAAGTGTGGATGAACATGGTCAACAGGTTTCCAAAAGCCACTAATAACCCACTTGTATGGTATGAGTGACTTTCGGTAGTGAAGATAGTGAGTGGAATGTTTCAATCATGAATTTTGTACCAGATAGATGTGTTTGAAAGGCATGCAAGTATCTCAAACTATAAAATATGAATCATAATAGTGAAACTTTAATGTACTGAGATGTGTCTGAGGATGAGAAGATGGTATTATGATCTTGAATGACAGTTTGGTTCACACAACCACAGGCAAAATCATATAAGGAAAAATCTTTCACCATAATGGTTAGATTCGAGAAAGAAGACATTGTTCATTTATAGAGAATATATGCACTGGATCAAATTACCCCTTTACCATTTTTAAAAATTAAAAAGGATTACATGCAAATACAAATGCCCTACTGTCGGGAAATCACGAGTTTCCAACAATGATTCCAACGATGCCACACGTAGATTTGTTGGTGTGCAGGGAACCAGGAATTTTCGTTAGCATCTGACTCCCCCCTCCCGGACAGGCTAACTACCAGACAGTAAGGCTGTAGGAATCGAGTCCGATTTTTGTATTGACTTGGATTTGTCTTGGTCTTGGGTATTGGTTTTGCTAAATATGGTCTTGTTCTTGACTGAGAGTTTGTAAAAATATGCACAAAGTTTGACAAGAAGTAATTCTAGAAAACATAACCTAATCATTGGCACAATGCATGAATGAAGCCAACTTGTTGAAGTAAAAGCTTGGCTTTGAAAAGAATTTGATGGTTTATAGTCTCAGTATTTTGGTCTGAGTCTTAGACTCAGTATCACTTTCTTTTGAACTCAAGGGACTCAATCTTGACTTGGCCATGATGTCTTGACTCAATCATGGCTAGTCCTGGTCTTGGCAGTCTTGACTACAGTCCTCTCAGTGAGTATTCAAAGGGGTAAACATCAAGACATGGTGGATTCCGTGCTGCACACAGATCTTTATTTCACAAATACTTAAGTCAAAGCAAGGAACTGGAACCAGGCTAGGAGGTGAAGATGGGATTTTGCACAGGGTTTGCACCAGATGGAAGTGGTTGGGTAATGGTTGTTGGTACTTGTTCGCCAGAACCTTGTTTATTTTCTCTTTTCCTGCAGTGCACAGGTTTTTCAAAACCAATTTCATCACAGACATCTTACACAAATTCGGACCTGTGGGTTGAGCACAAGCTTCATGGAAAACCTGAGGCTATTTGAGTAAATTATAGTTCGCAGTCAAAAATGTACATCCCCTGAGTTGTGTTCTCCAAGCAGCACAGTGCCATAGTAACACCACACGAATCAATTTTCTTTACAAATATCTAAAATGTTTAGTGCTGTGTAAACACATTTGGCCCAAATACCAGTCATATAATCAGAATAAGCTATCCAAGCAGTGTTGTCCCCATTTACGATGAAAGTTGAGAGCTCGTGTTTTTTTTATCTTTGTCTTTGGTTTGTTCCTCTCTGGTGTGCACCTGTTCTGTGTTAGCTCACTGATTAGTATGTCTACTCATGCTTGTTTCATTGCAAATTCTGGTTCAATGTTATAGTGTGTTTCTTAGCCTTGGTTCTGCGTTCTGTTTAGCTTCATGGTTTTGACTCTCGCACACTATTCCGGTTATGAATATTGATTATCCAAGTTTGTTGCTGACTACCTGTGTAATGAACACTGGACTGGAATGGACTTTTGGATTCACCCTAATAATGCACTCGTTGAGTTTTTCACTCTCATTCTGCGCATAAAAATGTTTTTACGTACAGGGGTACTTTCTAGCTACAATCAAGGATATGTCAACAATACAGAAGATACTCTGAAGAAGACTGGGCATGCTATTTTCCCTAAATTCATAAAAAGTTTTGATAAAAGAAGCAAGTCTGGTGGCAAGGTGTATAAACTAGGAAGCTTTGCTGTTGTGATACCTTTATGAACCAGTCAATTGTATAAATTTGTATATTCCACATATCTGATGGAAATTCATTGCTGTACAAATTCGTGATTGCAGCTTTACTGCATGTCTTTGGTTCCTTGGTTGATCATGGTCTCCTGACTACAGAACTCATGTCAGATGTTAGACATAACAGATGACCTCGGGGTAACAAAGGGATGGAAGGTGTGTGGAACTGGTATGTGCTCTGTCAAACCCATGAGACCATTGCATTGCCGTAAGCAATAGTTTCCAGTGGTAAATGCGGTAAAGTATCCTTGCTTTACCTTGCCTTATGGGACCCTCATACCTGGAGCTGAGGTGGCTTGTGGTTGGTCTTTGGTGCTGTCTGTCGCAGGGGGTGGTGTGGAGTACAACTGCGCTTTGCACTTAGCACTGCCCATCTGATTTGTTATCTAAAACACAGACAGGGTGGGCTAATACAATGTTTAAAATTCATAGAAATACACACATATGTTGCATTTCAGTTGGAAAGCAGTGACCTGAACAGCATTTTTGTCAATAATTGCTCCAATTCAGATGAAAATTGTCCACTGATGTACCTTGTTTTGGTTAAATTTACTGTAGGTAATCCCAACATGATGGGCTAAACTGGAATTTCCACCAATAAGAAACTTTATTAAAGTAAGTAACCTGTATAATCATATACAGTATAATTATTAATATTGTATTTCCAGAATTTTTCCGTAACTGAAATTACGTAATTAACGTAACATAACTTAACCAAAGCTAACTTGCTAGAGAATTTAACCTCTTGCAAACCAATATAAGGAATAAAACAAGACAGGGCATGCTGTTATAGGAAAATAATCAATGGTAGCATGATATGTTCGCCCAACGTGAAGCAGAGTCAACCAAAGTTGATTAATTTTCTAAAAGAACATGTCCCCAAGTGTTTTATTCCTGTTATACTATAGAAATTTGCCAAAAAAGTAAAATTTACAGCTTTAATTCTGACTGTTACAAAGCACTGACACTGGAGACTCCTTCCATAAATACTAAATAAACATTTCCAAACATCAATTCCTTCTCGAAATGTATACAACTCTGTGGCATAATGAGTGTTAGTGACTTTTTATGACACTTTATCGTTTTATTCAACGGTTTATTTCTTCAGCTAAAACGTTGCCCAGTGAGACGGGTACCACTGAAGAATGGAGATACTAATGCAGTTGCCACCAGAATGGAAAATATGATTCAAAATATGATTTGTTGGTTAAGGTTACCTCACACTCATATTGTCCCACGTCTGTCTCTTCTGCTTTCTTTATAACCAGTAAAAGGTCTCCGGTCTGTGTATCACTGTCAATCTTGTATTTCTTGCTTTTTTCCAGCTGTGTGCCGTCCTTAAACCACCTATGACATAAACACCCATAGTAAACAACTTATTGCTGAGCGATATGATGATTTAATATAAATATCATCATACATTTTGAGTTTTTAAAAAATAATTATAAACTGACTAGAAGCAGCTAAAGTGATGTAAAAAAACCTGTAAATCATTTTAATATTTTATGGATTAAAATTATTTTAATTAATTAATTTATTTATTTATTTGCAGAGGTAGATTTTTTTTTCAGTCATTATATAAACTATTATCGAACAGGTATTGCTGGAAAATCGTTTATAAATCTATATATCATGATAGATATCGTGTATGCCTTTGAGAATCATGATATAATATTTTTGTCATATTGTCCACCTCTAAAACACCTGACAAGTAGTTGAAGTAAAACAGGACAGAGAGACTGAGTGATATGTAAACGGCGTCACCTGACAGTGGGTAGAGGAATACATCCTGCTGTACACTGCAACTTCACGTCCTTCCCTTTCACTAGCGGAGTGTTCTGAAGTCTGGTTGTGAAACTAGGAGGCACTGTAAAGTGAAAATTACAGACAGTGAGTTATCGCTTCAGCACACCAAGCTACGCCAGTTAGCTTGCTAAACAACAAATAAAGAGTCACCAGAATCATGGGGTGTTTCTCAATACCAATTTGCGCTCATGGAAAAACAAAAACGTTCTTACCAGGTTAGCTTCTGGTAACAAACTTGCAAGGACATGAGAAAGCTGCTGTAAGAGATGATGGCTCAACATTCCTTAATTTGAAGATTTGTTCTGCTTTTCATTAGGAGAAGATTCTGATTACCTAGTCAGATAGCTAGAAAAAGAGACATTCTAGTTTACTAGCACTAAAGGCAATAATGGATACCTCAGGACTATTCTCATGTCCTTGCAAGAACATTCTTTCCAAGAAGGAAAATTGTTTTCAAGAAACACAAACATTGTGATTCTGGTGATTCTGTATTCACTGTTCAGCAAGGTTACTGGTGTAGCTCAGCGTAGTCATGATGTACATCAAAGTGCATATTGGTAGGTTGAGTATAAGTAAGTTTACTATCCAGATCACTGTTGCGCTTACCATCAACAACGATCTTGGCCAGGGTGCTAGCGTTCCCCATGGGGTTCGCTGCATAACACATGTACTGACCCGAATCATCCATGGACACAGAAGTCAGAACCAAATAGCAAGCACCTAAATTTCCCTCTGAGATGATGTGATGCGGGTCATCCTTCAGAGCAATGCCATCTGAGAAAGCAGGAAACATTTAAGTGCCAGGATTTCCAGTTCCAAAAATTCTGAGAAGAATGCTGAAGTAAATATTACCTTTGTACCAAGTAACCACAGGTTTAGGGATTCCTGTGACGTTGCAAATGAGTTTTATGGTCTGTCCAAGTTTAACTACAGAATCAGTAAGAATCAGCTCGAAGCATGGTGCACCTGTCAACATACAAATTAAAACATTTAATGAACCAGCTATTTGTTAAAGAGTCTTTATTAGACCAATGTGTGATGGAATTTTACTGCAAATTTTACTCACTCCATGATACAAGTTTGCTGCGCTGTTGCAAATCTCGAAGGTCTCTGAGCCAGGACAAGCGGGTGAGCACGGAATGAGCTTGAAGAGTGACTTTTCGGATTGTACCTCGATGCTCATGCCAGATGCCCCAGGATCGGTCGTCCCCTTCTACCGTATCCTTCAAATCCACATCGCTCAGCTGCACAAGAAGGAAAATCTTTTTTTACTACAACAAGAGCAGCTTATATTAATTAACAGCTGAAACAGCTATCAGGAGTCTTTTGTTCAAAGATACTGTAACACCAGCTCATGAACTCCAGATTTCTTCTGCTCTGGATCAGATCAGGGACCCTGGAGCTGTAAGGCAGCAACACTATCCACTGCACCACCGTCCAGCTTCTATGACAACTAAATTATCTGTATGAGTGTGTCTTGTGTGTATTTTCCAAAATTACCTTCATCTTGTTCCTGAAGACATAGAATATGGACTGGGTGGTCAAGTCTCTTTTCGTTTTGCAGAAGACGATACAGTCCTTGAACAGGAAGACATGACGATGGTGGCCCCTGAGTGAAATTTTAGTCCCGGGTGCTTCCTCCCATACAATGAAGGAACCCTGAGATGGAAAACAACCAAACGATCATGAATCATGAGAGCAACATCTAGCGCACTGAGGTGACGTGTTGATGAAGTTCCATTGTCTGATCACGCACCTGTCGTATTGGTTCTCCAAGCCCTTTGAGAGGTGCTGGATAGTTCTCAATCAGGGACACATGCTGCACGTTCTCTGCACGCCAAGGCAAGCTGGACACCATGGAAAAGGCGTCTTCGAGTAGGCAACAGCTCTGGCCACTCTTTGCTTTGTTTCTTATCAACTCCTGCAAATAAACAACGAAATCGCAACTTTCTTTGTTATGGTAGTTTACAGAAATTACTATAATTTTATAAAGTTTATAACACTACCTTGAACAGAGTTTTGTACATTTCAAGCCTCTCCAAAGGTCTCTCCAAATACGTGCTGACACTAAAGACTCGAGTATCCAGATGTGCAAAAGCAGTGTTGGCATATTGCTGAAAAACATATTATTTTTAATTCCAGTATGCTCTTGTGGGACAAGCGAACTTTGTTTTTTTTATCTATAAAACTTTCAGTGTTTATAACAGTGGGGAAGCTACTTTGCAATTGTAACTATTATGTAAGCTACAATAATTTAAAATAGCTAAGCTACAGCCAAACTACCAGCACTGAAAACTATGTACTTACCTTAAAGAAGTGCTGTGTGTTTTTGTCTGAGATGCAGGCCTCAGCTTGAGACTGGCCTATAATGTACTGAAGATACATCTCAAAGTCTGGGGCGTAATTTACAAAACACTGAGCCACGTCATCATCTGTGGCGCACTGGCTTAGCTTCGGTAAAATACAACTGCAAGATGGAAATATGCTGAGATGACTCACTAGACTTACCACAACAAAAACAGTAAATAATGATATTAATCAAGGAATAAAACACTCCGTGTGGTGCTATTATAGGAAAACAATCAACAAGCACGGTCACTGTTAACACCCTGAAGTTTGTTGTTTTCCTGTAACAGCAACGTGTTTTATTCCTCTTATATCACAGCAAGTTCCCAATGCTACAACCTTTCATCAATAAAAAAAAAATTCATACTTTTCAAAATTCAAAATGATCAATGGAGATGAATTCAAAATTCATATCCATTGATCATTGCATCTAACGTTGTGGAATGTCCACAGAACAAGTAAGTTCCTGTTCTCCTTTACTTTATTGAGACTATAAAGAGTCATTACACCTTTCCTCTGACTGCTACAAAGCACTGACACTGGAGACTCCTTACATAAATGTTAAATAAATGTGTCCTCATATGACAACACGTTTTTAAAATCTGTTTATGTGGAGCGTCCGCTGTACAAGTTCCTGTGAATGAGCTGTATAATACGTATAATATACCTGCGATATAATCCACCTGAGCTGCTATACTGTCAGAGCTGCTGTTATAGAAACTTAATCATCACCTTCTGACCAACAGTGCATAATAAACATGTTTTTTTTTTTCACTTTACTTTACCATTCATGGAAGCTTGCGATGTCCTTCGTGTTGCGGAATATGAACTCTTTCTGGCTAAGAATAGTGAGCGGAACCTTGGAGCTTGTCTCTACGTGCTGTAAATGGTGCTCCACAAAGAAATTCATTTCTCTCACATACTCGTTTTCACTATCGAGCAGATCTTTGATCAACTGCCTGAAAAGTAAAAGCATATAAAATTGATATTTAAGTTTTCGTAAAGTATTGCAAACCATATAAACTTGCATGTGCTAACTCACCTTGATGTCTCTCTATATTCATCTTTAGAGGGTGATTTCCTTCTTTTTTCAGAAGCATCTTTTGTCTCTGTTTCTTGCACCAGAGAAAGAAATTCCTTCGAAAAGAGTCATCACATGATGGGTCAGGGACAGAAGCGGAAAATACTTGAGCAAATGTGCTTCGTTACTGTACTTAAGTACTAGTTTGGAAGATTTGTGGTTTACTCAATTATTATTGATATTCAAATACAGGTACAAGAGAAACTTTGGCCTTGATACAAATCTCAAATTCCATGAGATTTCTTTTTTTTCTTAGTAAGATTTTCTCTTTTGCTGGATTTACATTTTTAAATTACGGTTTTAAATTCGCTAGCTAGTCATGTTTTGTAATTTAGCTAGTTAAACTTGCTAACAAGTTTTGTTTTGTAAACCAACTTTTTAAAGTTTTGTTTTCATTAATAATGTGCCTTAATCGTCTCTTAAAATTCTCGGTGTGTGAGTTATCAGAATATTATGAATTATGAACTTGAATAGTTGAGTATGTTTAAATGTAAATACTTTTTGACTTTCATTCAAGTAGATTTTTGGCTCTGTACAGCTACTTTTAATTGAGAAAGATTCTGACAGAGTATCGTATTTCTCTGTACATTTTCCATCCCTGCTCATGAAGAAGAATTCAACTTATCTGCTGACGCCAGAACAATGCTAACCTTTGTCTTTTTCTCAAGGTATGCTGGAGACAACCATCCTTGTCTGGATGGAGTGGTTTTGCTTGGTTTAGTACGGACAAGCCACTTCACAGGATGCACAGAATCGAGGACCTCCACAAACTGGCCTTCCTTAAGAATAAAGGTCTCTTTATTGCCTCCGATGGGGTGACAGTCCACTTTGGCCACATAGATATCAAATGTCTGAGGAAGAAACTCCACGTGTCAAATGATGACCAAAAAAATCATCACATAGAACTCAATGTAGAACAATAGAATGCTTATAGCAATATGATATTACCTCCTCTCTGTCATCATCCTCGTCTGACTCTGAGAGTGACTCTGCATTGGATGAGGTCTTGAGGCCATGGGGATATTTAGGAGATGGAGTTTTGCCTACTGACTTTCCTTCTGTGAAAAAATAATTTGTATTTAATCAATCGAGAAGAAATTTTTCAGCAAGATACAGCCGGTTGTATATGCAAACTGTCCTGAAGTTGTCCAAGTACAGTTTCTTTACTTTGTAGTTAATTTTTTTAATGAATAAAGCTATATTCTTAACCCTACATTCACACTAGCAAACGATAAAGTTACAGGCGACCATCATTTTCTCTCTACCTGCGTGACACAGACACGATTTCAGAGACAGCGCAATAAGCGACATTTGAACTGAGATTTTCTCAATTCTATTCAAATTAGGTAAGACTCTGTAAAAAAGTGACAAACCCAAACGCAGACTAATCCTATGACGATAATTTCTTAAGTTCCCAACTCACAAATTTAGTTCCTACTCACAATTAGTTCCATTTACTGTTTGATGAGCAAAAATTGAAGAAAAGTTTATGACTGTGTTTCATCTTATCCTGTCATTAAATGAGTATAGAGTCATTAGGAAGAAAAGCAAAGCTTGGAAGGAAGTAGCAGAGCTCATTGGTGGTTCTGGTGAGCGTATGTACCTAGTACAGTACAAGCAACATTATCAGCTGCTAGTGTGAACATAGGATTAGCTTTCATTCCTTAATATCAATTAAAATAGTTTTAAGATAGGCATGGAAGAAGAGGCCGACCTTTTACTTTTAACTGTCCAATGATTTTTTGTGGTTGAGGGCTGATAGTGTTTTCCTCTTCTAAATGTTTAGACAGCTGTGTTTTGGGTTTTGTATTTTCCACTTCTTTTTCTCTGTAAAAACCCACAAAATTTCAATTTCTTTTATAATAATTATGGTTTTAAAATTAATATTAGGTTTATAATCAGGTCTTCTTACCTGGATATGTTGCCTGTATCCACATCAGGGGCAGTGTCATAATCTGAAGGACAGGATGCTACAAAACACAACAAAAAGTAAAAAAAAAAAAAAAAAAAACATTAATTTAAAAATTAAAAATTAAAATTAGGAAAACGTTGTTCAGATGTTGCATGTTCCTTCATGCCAGGAACAATCTTGATTTCAGAAATTAAAGTGTATCGATTTTCACAGGACAAAGCAATGCTTGCAAAATTCTTAGATTGCTGCAGTGAAGAGATGCCTTGACACTACACTAACTCCAGCATCTGTAGCATACATTTTATCTAAACGTTTATGAATTCTTACTTAAAAGCGACATACAGAATGCAAGTCATCAGTAAACTGTATCAGGGTCTACAACCATCTGTTTGAGCTGCATATCATAACCTAAATGGATGAATACTCAGCTGTGTACTCCATTTGTTCCCCAACCAAGAACACTAACCAGCTAGCTAGCTAACTGATGCAGCCATACACGTACAGTGTCAGCTTTTCCTTCGCTTTTAGCAACGAAGCATGTTGGGTACATTTTAGACAGCAATTGATTCCCTTCAGCTTCACCATAAACAACACAGACGCCATCTGCCTTATAAGAGCAAATATTTCCCACCTTTCCACAAAGAAAGTAATTATAAGCATATATATTGGGGTAAGTCACGTCAGGTAAACGTTTTACGTCAATGGGAAAAAAACAGTTTTGGTAATGACAGTTGGTGGTTTGTTAATTTTGTTTGTTCACCTGTATGGAGAATATTCATTTTGTTCTGACATCTTAACATTAACATTGGCCTAATGGATAGAGAGTCGGACTTGCAGCCTGAAGGTGAACCTGAAGGTCGTGGGTTTGAGTCTCAGGTCCGGCAGGGATTGTAGGTGGGGGGAGTGAATGACCAGCGCTCTCGCCCACCCTCAATACCACGACTGAGGTGAGACCCTTGAGTAAGGCACCGAACCCCCAACTGCTCCCCGGGCCGCAGCAAAAAAGGCTGCCCACTGCTCCGTGTGTGTGTTCACTACTGTGTGTGTGTGCACTTGGATGGGTTAAATGCAGAGCACAAATTCCGAGTATGGGTCACCATACTTGGCCACAAGTCACTTCACTTATCACTTATCACATGTGGACATGTGCAACATGCATAGATTTGAAACAACTTTTTAAGGGAACTTACTAGAACTAACTGAAATGAGACTTTTCCTTTTCTCCTGAATTCTTCTGTCAGTGACATCTGTAGGCAGATCGTAGATGAGCCTAAGTGAGTCCTCTTCCTTATTGGAGATCTGCCCAGTTTCTTTTCCAGGAGTCGGTTCTGTTGCTGACAGCTGTGCAGTTTCTTTTATAGGTTTCTTTGGATGACTGACTGTCACATTCCCGTTGTAACTAATAGTACCAAACTTGTTGGCAACTTCACAAGTGTAGATCCCTGCATCTTTGAAACTTGCATTAGCTATAACCAGCAAGCACCTACCATCTTCATGATGGCTGATCTTGTGGCGCTTCCCAGACTTTATCTCAACGCCATCCTTCAGCCACCGCACTATGCTGGGTTTACCCTCAACGATACAGTCCAAACAAAATGTTTCACTCAGCTCCACACTCTGTGTCTTAAACACTGCCTTGAAAACAGGCCGCATGTCCTTTCGAGCCTTGTAGCCTTTGAAAGCAGCTTGGATCTTGATAGCTGCCTCTAGCATCTCTGTCTCATCCTCTTGACTTACGTCTATACCAGAGGGTTCTTGAGCATGCTGTTCTGGACGGTTGGTGTGCTTTGTTGTCTCTGCAACTTCACAAACTTTGGTGATCCCTTCCCAAGATTTACGGTTGACAGCACCAACAACCAGACCCTCTACCTTGGTTTGAGCTGCTACCTTTTCCTGAGATTGAATTGTTAAAGGTTCTGGGGCCTCTTCCGTTTGATTCATGTTCGTCTGCTCTGTAAAACGCATCTGCACAGCTGACTCTGCTTTCTGTTGCAGGGCTTGTTTAACAGAAAGATCTGTTGTTTTTCCTACACTGATATGTTGCTTCTTGTATTCCTGATCCTTAATATGCTGACATGATGCTTTCTCTGCAAGTTGCTCCTCAACTTCACTTAAGAATTGAATCTTTTCAGGTGCTGCATGTTTTTCACTATGGACACATGGTTTCTGTTCTTTTACTTCTTGCCTTACTAATGTTTCTTTATTTTTCTCTTTGGTCATTTTATCTCCGAAATCCTCAGTATCTGAGGAACCTCTGGTAGTTGTTTCGTCAAATGGCTCCATGACCAAAACCTGTTTCTTTGGCTCCAGAACATTGTCTTGCCCTTGAAGAACAATCTGTGGCTGGGTGAACTTTCCCTTGTAGCGAGGTAGTGCTAGTGGTACAATTTTGCCTTGAGTCTCACTTTTCTGCTCTGTGGTATCTCTGCACTCTGGTTCTTGCTTTATAATGTCTCGATTTTGAATGATAGAAATGTCTGTGGTAGTCGTAACTGCAATCCTCTCTGCTCTGTTACTCTGTTCTGCAGTAACATGATCATCAGGAGAAGGAGTGGGCTTCCTAATATCCACCATCACCTCGTCCTTCCCAGAGAATCTTTCATTTTCCTTCACCATTTCCCTCACTAATGTGTTCTTCTCAAAGTCTTGCTCCTCTGTCCTCTTTACACTATGATCCAAATGGTCACCCTGCCATTGCTCTAGTATAGTATTAGCAGATTGCTGGCTTACAGGTGACATTTTTGGTTCAACGACATTGCTTTTTCCATCTAGCATAGGACCTTGCTGGGATCTCTTGCCCTTTGAGCGTGGTGGTACCTGAGGGATGTCCTTAGGTTTGATTGGAAACTCTAGATGGCAGTAACAGGAAAAATAATAGCATACAATTATCAAGAAGGCAAGAAAATCTTTCTTTAATAGTTTACTAGGATGCATCAATTCCAATACTTGTATGGATATCATTCCTTTACTGTGCTCATTTGCTTGTACTCATACTCAACAAACATACCATGTGATACTAAGCCTAGTGTACATTGTCACTCTAATGAACAAATGGCACAAGACGACAGCGATCTGGAGGTATTTCCAATTAATGTTCAAAGCAAAGCAGAGTGCAAACTGTGCTTTGTAAAATATCTAGAGTAGGAACTACAGTGTCTTCCTACAATACGAGTACTGGGAACATCTTATGGTGTTTAAATGGTATGTTTAAAAGAGAGTGTTAGCATAGCAACCCAAACGCACCGAGCAGCATCAGTATCAGTAGCATGGTTATTAAAAATGAGTACAAGCTTCCTTGAATTGCATGCACACAAAGATATTCGCGAATGTGCAGCAGTGAAGTAAGCAGTGAAAGTACAGAACAGAAAGAACTTAGTAAAGCAAATGGACCTTTTACACCAACAGCAGCGGTTGTCTCCACTTTGCTAGCACAGCACTTGTAAACACTGCAATCTTCGGTGTTGAAGTCATAAATTTTAAGCTGTAGTTCACAGCCATTTTGCTTCATCTCATACTTATTTCCAGGCTTCAGAAGAACGGTGTCCTTCTTCCACTGCACTGAAGCTCCAGGTTTGGAGAGCTCACAGCACAGCATTACAGTCTTGCCTTCCTCTACCTCTTGACTTTCAAGCTCCTTAGAAAAAAATACTTGATGTTCTGGAACTGAAGAAGAACATGTCTGTAGTTTTGTCTCACACAACTCATCTCTTGATTCTAGTTTTAATTTTCAAATTGCAAATTTGCAAATTGCACTGACTCTACTAAAACACATACCTTTGACTGTGATAGACGCTGTGGTCACTAAACTACCAGCACAACATTTGTAGCTCCCAGTGTCTTGATTCTTGAGGCCATAGATCTTAAGTTGATGTTTACAGCCATCTTGCTTTATTTCATACTTGCCTCCTGGTCTAAGCAGCATAGTTTCCTTTTTCCATTCCACAAAAATTCCAGGTTTAGAGAGCTCACAGTAGAGCTCGGCAGTTTTACCCTCTTCTACCTCCAGATTTTCAAGCTCCTTGCAGAAGAACAAAGGTTTTTCTGGAGAGAATGAAGAATATGTTGGTCAATTTTCTTCCACAGTGATGCACTTTGGTCAACCATATTTGTTGTGTTGGTCACAACAAACCACATACCTTTCACCGCAATAGATGCAGTGGTGACCAGACTGCCAGCACAACATTTGTAGGAGCCACCATCAGAACTCCTCAGATCATGGATCATAAGCTGCAGTTCACATCCATCCTGCTTCATTTTATACTTCTCTCCAGGCTTTAGAAGAAGATCTCCTTTCTTCCACTGCACCGCAACTCCAGATTTTGAGAGCTGACAGGACAACAAGGCAGTATTTCCCTCTTCTACTTTCAGATTTTGAAGCTCCTTACAGAAGAACAAAGGTTTTTCTGGAGAGATCAAAGAACATGGTGGTCAGTTCTTTACTCACTAAGAAGAACATCATAAAACATTATGCAGAATTCGTGGATATCATAAAACGTCTTGTCAAATTAATGTTCCAACTTTATTTACCCTTGTGCTGGTCGCAACATATGACCTACCTTTCACTACAATGGATGATGTCGTGACAAGGGTACCAGCACAGCATTTGTAGGAGCCACTATCAGAACTTCTCAGATCATGGATCATAAGCTGCAGTTCACATCCATCCTGCTTCATTTTATACTTCTCTCCAGGTTTCAAAAGAAGAGCTCCTTTTTTCCACTGCACTGCAATTCCAGGTTTTGAGAGCTCACAGCTGAGCAAGGCAATTGATCCCTCTTCTACCTTCAGATTTTGAAGCTCCTTGCAGAAAATCAGAGGTTTTTCTATAGAGAACAAAGAGCATGGTGGTCAATTTTCTTCCACAATGATGCACTTTGGTCAACCATATTTGTTGTGTTGGTCACAACAAACCACATACCTTTCACCGCAATAGATGCAGTGGTGACCAGACTCCCAGCACAACATTTGTAGGAGCCACCATCAGAACTCCTCAGATCATGGATCATAAGCTGCAGTTCACATCCATCCTGCTTCATTTCATACTTCTCTCCAGGCTTCAGAATAAGATCTCCTTTCTTCCACTGCACGGCAACTCCAGATTTTGAGAGCTGACAGGACAACAAGGCAGTATTTCCCTCTTCTACCTCCAGATTTTGAAGCTCCTTACAGAAGAACAAAGGTTTTTCTGGAGAGAAGGAAGAACATGTTGGTCATCTTTTCTCTTACACCAACAAAGTACATTAAACTTATTGTCAAATGTATGTACCCGCACTTTGTTCAACCATATTTGGTCACAACAACTATGTCACCTAAAACCACATACCTTTCACTACCATGGATGCAGTAGTGAACAGGCTACCAGCACAGCATTTGTAGGAGCCACTATCAGAACTTCTTATATCATGGATTTTAAGCTGCAGTTCACATCCATCTTGCTTCATCTCATACTTCTCTCCAGGTTTCAGAAGAAGTGCTCCTTTCTTCCACTGCACTGCAACTCCAGGTTTTGAGAGCTCACAGCAGAGCAAGGCAATTGTACCCTCTTCTACCTCCAGATTTTGTAGCTCCTTGCAGAAGAACAAAGGTTTTTCTGGAAAGAACAAAGAACATGGTGGTCAAGTCTTTTCTCACTAAGATGGGTATCATAAAACTCATTGTCAAATTCATGTTCCAACTTTATTTACCCTTGTGTTTGCCATAGTACACCACCTACCCTTTACTAGAATTGAGCCTGTCGTGGTGAGTATACCAGCACAACATTTGTAAGAGCCACTATCGGAACTTCTTAGGTCATGGATCTTAAGTTGCAGTTCACATCCATCTTGCTTCATCTCATACTTCTCTCCAGGCTTCAGAAGAAGTCCTCCTTTCTTCCACTGCACCGATACTCCAGGTTTCGAGAGCTCACAGCACAGCAAGGCAATTGTACCCTCTTCTACCTCCAGATTTTGTAGCTCCTTACAGAAGAACAAAGGTTTTTCTGGATAGAACAAAAAACATGGTGGTCAAATTTCTCTCCCAGGGATAGAGTTCTTAAAACTTATTGTCAAATATATGTTCCTGCTCTTCAACAGCATACCTTTCACAACAATAGATGCTGTAGTGACCAGACTGCCAGCACAACATTTGTAGGACCCACTATCAGAACTTCTTAGATCATGGATCTTAAGTTGCAGTTCACATCCATCCTGCTTCATTTCATACTTCTCTCCAGGTTTCAAAAGAAGTGCTCCTTTCTTCCACTGCACGGATATTCCAGGTTTCGAGAGCTCACAGCACAGCAAGGCAATTGTACCCTCTTCTACCTCCAGATTTTGTAGCTCCTTGCAGAAGAGCAAAGGTTTTTCTGGAAAGAACAAAGAACATGGTGGTCGGGTCTTTTCTCACTAAGCTGGATATCATAAAACTCATTGTCAAATTCATGTTCCAACTTTATTTACCCTTGTGTTCGCCATAGTACACCACCTACCCTTTACTAGTATTGAGCCTGTCGTGGTGGGTATACCAGCACAACACTTGTAGGGACCACTATCAGAACTCCTCAGATCATGGATCATAAGCTGCAGTTCACGTCCATCCTGCTTCATTTCATACTTCTCTCCAGGCTTCAGAAGAAGTCCTCCTTTCTTCCACTGCACAGCAACTCCAGGTTTCGAAAGCTCACAGCACAACAAGGCCGTTTTACCCTCTTCTACCTGCAGATTTTGTAGCTCCTTGCAGAACAACAAAGGTTTTTCTGGAGAGAAGGAAGAACATGTTGGTCAACTTTTCTCTTACAGCAACAAAGTACATTAAACTTATTGTCAAATATATGTACCTGCACTTTGTTCAACCATATTTGGTCACAACAACTATGTCACCTAAAACCACATACCTTTCACTACAATGGATGCAGTAGTGAACAGGCTACCAGCACAGCATTTGTAGGAGCCACTATCAGAACTTCTTAGATCATGGATTTTAAGCTGCAGTTCACATCCATCTTGCTTCATCTCATACTTCTCTCCAGGCTTCAGAAGAAGTGCTCCTTTCTTCCATTTCACTGCAACTCCAGGTTTAGAGAGCTCACAGCAGAGCAAGGCAGTTGTACCCTCTTCTACCTCCAGATTTTGTAGCTCCTTGCAGAAGAACAAAGGTTTTTCTGGAAAGAACAAAGAATATTGTGGTCAGGTTTTTTTCTCACTAAGATGGATATCATAAAACTCGTTGTCAAATTCATGTTCCAACTTTATTTACCCTTGTGTTTGCCATAGTACACCACCTACCCTTTACTAGAATTGAGCCTGTCGTGGTGAGTATACCAGCACAACATTTGTAGGACCCACTATCAGAACTTCTTAGATCATGGATCTTAAGTTGCAGTTCACATCCATCCTGCTTCATTTCATACTTCTCTCCAGGTTTCAAAAGAAGTGCTCCTTTCTTCCACTGCACGGATATTCCAGGTTTCGAGAGCTCACAGCACAGCAAGGCAATTGTACCCTCTTCCACCTCCAGATTTTGTAGCTCCTTACAGAAGAACAAAGGTTTTTCTGGAGAGAACAAAGAACACGGTGGTCAAATTTCTCTCCCAGTGATAGAGTTCTTAAAACTTATTGTCAAATATATGTTCCTGCTCTTCAACAGCATACCTTTCACAACAATAGATGCAGTGGTGACCAGACTACCAGCACAACATTTGTAGGAGCCACTATCTGAACTTTTTAGATCATGGATCTTAAGCTGCAGTTCACATCCATCCTGCTTCATCTCAAACTTCTCTCCAGGCTTCAGGGGCATCGTTTCCTTTTTCCACTGCACAGAAACCCCGGGTTTCGAGAGCTCACAGCACAGCAACCTGGTTTCACCTTCCTCTGCTTCTTGATTTTTGAGCTCCTTGTAGAAGAACAAAGGTTGTTCTGAACATGACAGATTAATATGTAGTTAAATAGTTGTATAACATTTTTCAGTTATTATGAGGTTAATGCTGCATGTATGGATAAATTAATCAGTGGAATAATAAAAAATGATTATGCATACCTTTTACAAGAACAGTTGCTGTGGTAGCTGCAGTATTGGCCAAACATCTATAAGTACCACTGTCCTCAAATGTCAGATCATGAATCTGAAGTTGTAGTTCACATCCATTCTCCTGCATTTTATACTTGTTTCCTGGTCTAAGCAGGACTGATTCCTTCTTCCACTGTACTGCAACCCCACGTTTAGAGATCTCGCAGGTTAGCAAAGCAGTTCCACCTTCTTCCAACTCCAGATTTTGGAGTTCCTCACGAAAGTATACTGGTACTTCTACAGAGAATTCAAGGGTTACTACTACAGTTTATTGCTAGTATACATTATTCCCATACTCTTAAATACAGTCACCATTATGCCAAAATGCCATGTACCTTTCACTTCAAGAGATGCCATGGTTTCAAGGCTACCAGCACAGCACTTGTAGGAACCACTGTCTTGATGTGTTAAGTCATGTATTTTAAGCTGTAATTTGCAGCCATTTTGCCTTATCTCATATTTACCCCCAGGCCTCAGACGGGTTGCATCTTTCTTCCACAGCACTGGAACTCCAGGCTTAGAGAGCTCACAGAACAGCGAGGCAGTCTCTCCTTCCATTGCTTGTATACTTTGGAGTTCCACAAGAAAGAATGGCAGCTGTTCTGCATAAAACAAAATACATCAGATGAGTTTACATCATTGTTTAGTGGTTAAATTACAAGGAACCTAAACACAGAGAGTAGATTTCCATGACATATATCAAGCTTCATGAATGACCGGATTGTATCACCAGTGATAATCCATTTGGTGAGTAAACAACTTGCTACATAACTAGACTAGTATGTGAATGGATATTTTGTTCTACAACGTGTTCCCTTCCAGCCTCTAGCATGGCTCAACTTGACCCACTATTCCTCAAGACAGAATGAAGACACTTCTTTAAGACTCTGCTCAGTCCTGGCATCCTGGTGGTGGAATGAACTTCCCCTGGCTATTTTCAAACAAAGACTGAAGACATACTTCTTCACTAAGCAGTTAAATGAGCACTAATTTAAAAAAAACACGTAGTAATTGTATTGCTGTACCAACACGTACTAACTCATCTCTAAGGGTTTTAAGTTAATGGTATTCTTAGACCCTGGCCTACTTGCATGAGCATGAGTATATTTTTTTGTTAGAGACTACAAAGCACTTGCTCTAGATAAGGGCATCTGCCAAATTCTGTAATTGTAAATGTAAATTTTGGCTTTATTGACAGAATCTTCTACCTAACATCATGATCCTAAAAATGTATTGCACATACCTTTCACTTCGAGGGATGCTGTAGTCATAATGCCACCTGTACAGCATTTGTAGGTACCACTGTCATGATTTGTTAAGTCATGGATTTTAAGCTGAAATTCACAATCATTCTGTTTCATTTCGTACTTATTTCCAGGCTTCAGCACTACTGCTCCTTTTTTCCACTGCACTGAAACTCCAGGTTTAGAGACTTTACAGCACAGCGAGACGGTCTCACCCTCTACTGCTTCCAGATTTTGAAGTTCCTCATGGAAAAACAGGGGTTGTTCTGAAATAGTAAAATGGACAATCTTAATCTGGATGACTTTATGTATAAGATTTTGCGGAATTTGCATACAGTATTACGCAGAGAATGGACATACCTTTTACCATAACAGATGCTGTAGTAACCAAGCCACCAGCACAGCATTTGTAATTTCCACTGTCCAGACCCTTCACATCATGGATCTTAAGCTGCAGTTTACAACCATCCTGCTTTAATTCGTATTTGTCTCCAGATCTAAGCAGCACTGTTCCTTTCTTCCACTGCACCACAACCCCAGGTTTAGAAAGCTCACAGCACAAGAAGGCGGTTTCCCCCTCCTCTAACTGCTGATTTTGTAGCTCCTCGGAGAAGAACAGTGGTTGCTCTGGAAGGTATTACATTAAAAGTTGTTCAACTTATTTCGTAAAATATGTATACATCCAGTGGAAAACATATTATCCTTGAATTTTATATTCTTTACCTTTTACTAGGATATTAGCCTTTGTCTCTAGGCTACCAACACAACATTTGTAGACTCCACTGTCCTCACATTTCAAGTTATTTATCTGGAGCTCTAATTCACAACCATTCTGCTTCATCTCATATTTGATTCCAGGTCTCAGCAGCACGGTTCCCTTCTTCCACTGCACTGGAACTCCAGGCTTAGAGAGCTCACAGCACAGGAATGAGGTTTCACCCTCTTCGGCTTCCATACTTTGGAGTTCCTCACGAAAGAACAGAGGTTGTTCTAGAAAAAAGGTGGCTTTAATTTAGACTGCATTAACAGAAAACATTTTTGATTACTGAATACGCTTTTCACATTATGTAGAATACCTTTGACACTAAGACTAGCTTTCGTCTCAATGCTATCCACACAGCATCTGTAGATGCCACTATCCTGAACTTCCAGGTCGTAGATTTGAAGTTGTACTTCACAACCATCCTGCTTCATTTTATACTTGTTTCCTGGTCTAAGCGAAACACCTCCCTTCTTCCAGTGCACCAAAACTCCAGGTTTAGAGAGCTCACAGCACAGGAAGGCGGTTTCACCCTCTTCCACCTGCTGATTTTGAAGTTCCTCATGAAAGAAAAGTGGACGTTCTAGGACACAGAATATAGGTCCAGTTTCAACATCAACGATCCATGCACAAATAAGAAGCAACAGGATTTAAATAAAAATAATCCCTTACAAATCATACATTGACAATTGGCATTATAATGTTTAGTAACTTTGATAGCACTCTAGAACAAGGGTGTCAAAGATACAGCCTGTGGGCTGGGAGCAGCCCAATAAAGGTTCTAAACAAATGAATTGTTCTAAATTAAATCTGTCTTGTGGACTTTAATTAAAGTGAAATATTTGAAAAAAAAGGTTATCTCCACTAGAGACAAACTAGATTAACTAGAGAAATAAACTAAAATGTGCTAATGATGTAACTCTTCGGTAGCAAGCTAAAAATTTGATGCTGTAACCATGTCTCTTTCCAAAACAACTAATTTAGGGGTTTCACAGCAATGGAGAACCTGCAGTATTAAACTTTTATACTGTTTATTTGCTATGAATTTTACAAACTATATAGATTTAAAAAAAAAAAAAAAAAAGATTTTATGTAAAAAAAAAAATTATATTTCATAGATTCATGACATTTCAGTTCCAGGTTGTCCAAATATTGGATTAAGTTTAATGAGTTTGATTGCCATGGTCCAGAAATTAAACAAGAACATACCTTAATGTTCAGATTACATTAGACTTACCTCTGATGGTGAGAGCAGCCATACTTTGCATGTCTCCTGTGTCACACATATAAACCCCAGTATCCTCTTTTTCTACTCTATGTATTAAAAGCAGGTTGCGCTTCCCTTCTTTACGAGGCTCATACTTTTCCCCCGCCAGAAGGGTGACGTTGTTTCGTTTCCATGTGATGGGCGTGCAGTCATCCGAGGTAACACAGGATAATGTGGCAGTATCGCCCTCAAAAACGACCATGTCTTTCATTTTCTCTTCTATCAAAACTGTTAGATAGAGGATAGATGATATAATGTACATATGCATAGATGTATCAGTAGTTTTATATTATATCAGTAACTTTTTCTAAGACAGTATATCATAATTTTGAGGGTTTTTTTTTGTTTTTTTCTATTTTGAACAACTGCTATAATTATTGGAAAACACTCTTTGGCATCTGACTGAGCTTTAAATAAGTCAGGGATTCACATATGCAGTGTTTACTCTGTTTGAATGGACCCCTGGTATGTTCTCCTCCTCTGTCAGGTTCTTTAGGCAGGTGAGAACACCAATCACACTCCAGTGTGGAACAAACAGCCCGAGAGCGTCTGAGTGAGGTTGTCTCCATCTGCATCAAATCTCACTCTTTCTCACTACAACTGGCTCAGTTGTAATGAGAAAGTGATTCAACCCTGAATTGACTCGACTTCATGAAGTGTATCAAACATTGAAGAGTGTTGTGAGGAAGTTTTCAGCTGTACACACCTCTCAGAAACCTTTTTTTTTTGGCTTTCTGGTTTGTTTAATTATATCCAGTGTGAAACCAAATCACACCAAACAGCAAATGAACTAAAAGTATTAATTTTGTTCTAATTCAGACTTGAAAATGTCCTAAGGGTAAATAGGCCATTCTCACCTTTGGGTTTACTATTCACTCGTAGACGAGCTGAAGTCCACTCTTCTCCTACCACAAAGGCCACAATACCTGACTCCTCAGATGTTGTCATGGTAAGGGTCAGGTGATGCTCACGACCGCAGCACCTCATCTGATTCATTTCATTTTCCTGCAGAACAGTGGAGTCGAGCCACCACACTCCATCAGTGACATCGCTATGTGAAAGCTCACACACAAAATGGGCATCATCTCCTGCGGTTACAGTCAGGTCCCGTAGCTCTCTCACAATTCTCACACGCTCTAAGAGATAAAAGTTTGATAGAAAATCCTTTACCATGGTGATAGAAAGTTCATAAAAAGTTCTTTGTGCTTTTGTAAATAAATCATTTTCCATTTACCAATCACTCTAAGTTGTGCTGATGTCGTCTTTCCCCTTGTGCTACATGTGTACACACCAGCATCCTCAGGCCTTAGCTTTCTGATCTCAAGTTCCTGCGTTGAGCCCTTCTGATGTAGAGTAAATCGGCCACCTTGTGTGATCTGCTGTGAGTCTTTTTTCCAAGCCACTGGTGCATTAGGACTTGACAGCAAACAACTGAACATCACAGAGTTTCCCTCCATCACTTCCTGGTCCTGTAGTTCTTTCTCAAAGAACACAGAGGCTGCAGCTGTGTGGAAAGTGGAGTCATGAAAAGGGGTTTAAATGCAGGATCTTAGATCTTTCTAGGATCTCTTTTTTTTCATTTGAAGTGCAGCAAAATCTTTATAGATTTCAATTGCGAGTTCAGATTTAGAAAAATCTGTATACAAACTTTTTTTTTTTATATAAATAGGAGAGATCCATGTACAATCAGGTTGCAAAAGCTAGTAACGTCTTTGAGCTGCAAGATAATTTTTTACATAAACTTTTTTCCTTTCCTTGTCAGGAAAAGATGAACAAAACTTATGCTAACACATGGAATTCTGACATTATATCAGACCTGTATACATTAGTAAATACACATCAATGGTCCAACATGGTTGTTAGGCCTCCAGTTTCCAGATACTGTACCTGATTAAGACCCTATGTGTGCATATACATATTTAAAAAGCTTAAATGTTTGTTGGTTGCCACTTATAATGTTATTAAAAGCCATTTTAATAACATTATATAACTCTCTGTCGAGATACAGTTTACATGTTCTCCTGCTTCCTAATGTGATGCCAGTGCCTAATCTTTTCCTTCCTCTTGGCATCTCAGGTCTTTTCTCGCCACTTTTGCCTCTGGGTTGTGATGTAAATCTACATCTGCTATACAAATACAATTTAATTGAATTGAATATTGAGGTTGTACTGTATAACAACAACAATTATGATGAAAATACTCATCAGGAAAAATAATAGTATTTTGGTAATGCCTATAGATATCAGTTATGAATTACTTTGTTTGTAATTCAGATGTCTTCTCTTCATTTGAAAATGGGTGCAATGTGAGAATGGGAATGTGTTTGAGCAGCACAGCATGAAATTTTTAACAAAGAAATGTTCTGTTCAACGATATTCCATTTACTACATTATGAAGCAGGTGTATTTGGGCATGCATAATGAGTAATGGATACATAATGAATGAGAACATGACTGCAATAAATTTACCTGCATTTCTAAAATTAACACCTTCTCATTTAGGAAGTCAAACAGGTTGCACTGGACCTACCCCTGACATTAACTTCAGCTGTTGTCTTTTGGTCTCCGATGACACAGCTATACTCCCCAACATCCATAGGAAGCACGTTCCGGATGTGTAACTCAGCGACTAACCCATCCTGCTTCATCTTGTACTTAGAGCCGTTACTAAGCTCCTCTTCATCTTTCCACCACTGCACAGGTTCCCCGGGTTTAGAAAGCTCGCAGTGCAGGACTATGATCCCTCCTTCTGGAGCCTCCTGGTTCATTAGATTTTGTCTGAATGTGACCGGAGTGGCTAAACAACCAAAATAGTATATGAGGAAGCAAAACAATCACTCAAGTGACAATAAAAGCTTGAGAAGACTTCATCCTACCAAAAACTTTGATGTTGGCTTTAGTATTCTGATCCCCACATATGCAACTATACACTCCACTGTCTTCAGGCATTGCTTTCTTGATGATTAGCTCCATTCTAGTATCTTGGTGTGTAATCTGATATTTGAGTCCAGATTTGAGCAGTTCCTCCCCTTTTTTCCATTGAACAGGAACACCAGCTTTGGAGAGCTCACAATGCAGCCGTACATTGCTCTCCTCTTCAACGTCTTGGTTTTTTAACTTCACTTTAAAAATAATGGGTGGAACTGGAAATAGTAGCCAAAGGAAGAAAAATAACTTTGAGAGACTTAGCTTGCCTACATTCTAATTTAAAGCCATGCAAAGCCTCAGAGCACAAAAAGCAGATTTATGTGCACTGCAAAGGAAAGCACTTTGCCACAGAAAGCAAAGGAAGAGCCATCAAAAGCCAGCTTTGCTAGCACCACTGAGAAACCTGCATGCCTTACCCCGAACAGAAAGCTCAGCGGTCGACTCAGAATCCTTGGTTTTGCAGGAATAGTATCCAGCATCACTTTCCTCAATATTATGTATGATAAGTGTGGCGATTTTTCCATCTTGCTTTATCTCATATTTATCTCCTGCTTTCAGAATAACTCTTCCTTTCCTCCAGTCCACCGGAGCTCCAGGTTTTGAGAGTTCACAACAAAACATGGCAGTTCCCCCTTCTTTGGAAACTTCATTTTGGAGCTCTCGTTTGAATGTGACTGGTAGAGCTACAAACCCACAGAAATGTGACATATCCATGTGGAAGAATATCAATGAATGAATAAAGTAATCCATTTTTAATTAACCCGTTGTGACTGTAGCAGAACGTACCCCGAACTTTGATTTCTGAGGTTGTCTTTTGATCTCCTATTGTGCAGCTGTATACGCCAGCATCCTCACATAAAACATTCCTAATAACCATCTCAACAGTCTTTCCCTCGGTCTTCATGTGGTATTTTTCACCCCAAGTCAGCTCCTCCTGACCCTTCCACCATTTCACCGAAGCTCCCGGCTTAGAAAGTTCACAACGTAAAGTGATGCTCTTGCCTTCCTCAGTTTCTTGGTTTCTCAGGTTTTGTTTGAAAATTATTGGTAAAGCTGAGAACATGCAAATTATACATGCGTCATCAGAAGAATGCTAGTCAACATGTCTGCGTAATGAGGTATCCTGATATAAGTGGTTCATACCTTTTATTTTAACTACAGCATTGGATTTCTGATCTGGGCATACACAAGTGTAGACGCCACTATCTTCAGGTACTACTTTTCTGATGACAAGCTCCATTTTTGTGGCCATTTGTCTCATCTGGTATTTCTCCCCAGGCTTGAGCAGTTCTTCTCCTCTCCACCACTCTACCTGTGCTCCGGATTTTGAGAGTTCACAACGCAATGTGATATTGTTCCCTTCTTCAGCTTCTTGGTTCTTCAGTTCTTGCTTGAAAGTGATTGGCAGAGCTACACAAAACAACAGTTTACATCTACAGGAAATCTGCTTTTATGCATTAAATGGTGTCCTGTGTGAAGGTATGAAAAATAGGTCTTTCCTACCATTGACTTTGATGTGTGCCTCAGTACTCTGCTCTCCACAAACACAGCGATACATTCCACTATCTTCTGGCTGTGCTTTTCTTATTAACAATTCTGCTGTTGCATCCTTTTTTCTCAACTGATACCTCTCCCCAGTTCTTAACATTTCATCTCCCTTCCACCACTCCACATGTACTCCAGCTTTGGAAAGTTCACACTGCAAACTGATGCTGTTTCCCTCTTGAGCTTCCTGGTTCTTCAGAACATTTTTGAAGGTAGCAGGAAGTGCTACAAAAAGCCATGGAAATTGTTGGGTTTCAACATGTTCCAGCATAAGAACGACAAAGAGTCCAAGAAGACATTAGTAAATAAAGTGTGGTTTCTGACATTTTGATTTTTATTTAGACACTTTTTCTTAAACTTTAACCAGACCACCGTCTTCCTCCAAGCAACAATGGAAGTATCTGCTAAGGCAAATATATGACTACAAAAATAGGACGAATCTCTGAAAGGCAGTTAAATATGATCTTATGGAGAGAAGTTCAGATGTGATGTTCTGGTGCTCCAAATCTTGTGGTGGATCATGGAATCTTCAACAGAAGTTCTTCTGTTGCTAGTTAGTATATGGCATGTAACTGTTTACATACAAATATATGCAACACGGGTTTTAGGAATCTATTGTGCAATCTGTATTGTGCCTTATGCATCTTACCTTGAACAGTAAGTTCAGCTGTTGATTGTACATCTCTGGTTTTACAATAATAGTTTCCAGAATCAGCCTCTTCCAGGTTGTTTATTTCCAATTTGGTTAACTTTCCTTCCAGCTTCATCTTGTACTTCTCTCCTGGTTTCAAAATAACTCTTCCTTTTCTCCACTCTACTGGAGCCCCAGGTTTGGACAGTTCACAGATGAACACAGCCATGTCCCCTTCTTTACAAACCTGATCCTGTAGCTCCCGTTTGAAAGTAATCGGAAGAGCTGAGGCAGCAGAAACAAACTTTTCAATCCAACAACTGAACAAAACAGAATGTGTTTTAAACTGATTTAAGTAAACCTTTGGTGAGTACCTGTGATTTTCACTTCTGCAGAGCTTTTGTGGTTTTCTGTAGCACAACTGTACATTCCAGCATCATTAGGAAGAATATTTGTGATTTCCATCTCAGCAAACTTGCCGTCTTGTCTCATCTGATATCTCCCACCTGGCATCAAATGCTCTTCACCTTTCCACCATTCCACAGGTACTCCAGCTTTAGAGAGCTCACATCTTAGTACAACACTTCCTCCTTCAAAAGCTTCTTGGTTTTTCAAGTTTTGCTTGAAAGTAGCAGCCACACCTCCAAAAACAAAAATCAAGCCATGTAATTAGGTGACTGGTATAATTGTCATACTTTGCAAAAATGAAACATAAAACTGAGTAATAACTGACTCTCTTACCAACAATTTTTATCATTGCTTTGGTCTTCTGATTTCCACATATGCATCTGTAGACTCCACTGTCTTCAGGCACAGTGTCATAGATGATAAGATCATGTGTTGCATCTCTTTCTCTCATCTGATACTTTTGTCCAGGTTGGAGAAGCTCTTCTCCATTCCACCATTCCACTGGAACACCAGCTTTGGACAGTTCACAGTGCAAGGTCACAGTCTTGCCCTCCTCAGCGACCAGGTTTGTTAGCTTCTCTGTGAAACTGATTGGCTGCTCTACAGAAAATAATTCACCACAATAACAAAAGCGTTAACTACAGTCATACCCTGACAATCCTCAAGTCAAGAATAAGATTTTGTGACACTTACTGCTAACAGTAACCCTAGCTGATGTCTGGACATTGCCACACGAGCAGCTGTATACCTCACTGTCCTCGCATTTCAAATTGAAAATCTTTAGCTCTAACACACAACTTCTTTGTCGCATCCGGTACTTTTCTCCAGACTTGAGCAACTCTTGGCCCTTCCTCCATTCTACAGGAAGTCCAGGTTTTGATACCTCACAGTGCAAGGTGACACTGTTTCCTTCTTCAACCACTTGAGATTTAAGCTTCTGTTTGAAGGTAATGGGTTGAGCTAGGAGAACAACAGTTACAGTCAATCTTCTACTATTTATAACACCAATGCTACTAATAATGCTATATATATATATATATTTTTTTACCAAAATGTCCAAAAACATGGCCAACCTTTTATATTAATTGTGGCTTTGGTCCTTTGATCAGTACACACACAGCTGTAGGTTCCGCTGTCCTCTGGCACTGGATTCCTAATTACCAGCTCCTGTATGGTTACTATTTGTCGCATCTGATACTTCATCCCAGGGCTGAGCACTTCCTCGTTCCTCATCCACTCCACTGGTACTCCAGCTTTGGAGAGCTCACAGCGTAATGTCACGGCCATGCCCTCCTCTGATTCTTGATTTTTAAGTTCTTTGATGAATATGATGGGAATAGCTGTCAACAACAATGGCAGATGTTACCCTACTGTCCTACTGTAAAGCAAAAATAATTATTTGAAAATATTTTTTGTTTATCATATCTTACCATGGACTGTAACAGTGGCCATAGTCCGCTGGTTTCTGCAAATGCACGTATAAGTCCCTGAGTCCTCAAGTTTCACATTGTGGATTGTAAGTGAAAGATAATTTTTCCTTTGCTTCATCAGGTATTTCTCTCCTGACCTGAGCGTCTCGGCTCCTTTACGCCACAAATACTGAACGCCAGGTACAGAGAATTCACAGAACAGTGTCACACTACTTCCTTCATCAGCTTCTTGACTATGAAGCTGCCTTGTAAACTCAGCAGGCACGGCTAATAATGACGAAACAGAGAACAGATTCAGGGTAAACATCAACTGGATTCTTTTAAGGTTTTAGACCATGAGCATGTCTGAAAACATTGTTAATTTGGAAAACATGAGCAGTGTTTGCATTCAAGTGATGCCAGGTATGGTACCTAAACCAATGTAAACTAGACCACCAATAACATTAGAGATCTAAGCACAGTCTGTGAGTCTAATTTTCATTTTTGGCATATTTACTCCAAAAACCTATATGTATTGCTGCTAATCAGATTACAAACTGCTACTGCTGTTAATTTGTTCTAAATATACTATTGTATTGGTGTCTGTAACACTAAGGGACAGGTATAAAAAGCTCTGAAAAAACTATTTTGATTTCAGGGGTACTTTAAACAGCTGGTTTAACAAGATATCTATAAACTCTGGAAGTATCTGGCCTCAAAATATGCATTACAGAATTGACGTTCCCTCTATTACACTATTATTAAGGACTTATGAATGCAGATCAACAAGTTTTTGTCTTGTGTGAAGCTCCACCTTTAACAGTCACTGTAGCTTTGGTGCTGATGGATCCTGCGTTACACTCATACACTCCTGCATCAGTGTCTTTGACCTCTCGGATGGTCAACCTGGCCTCATTTCCAGAGCGACTCATGAAATAGCTGGAGGAATTCCACATTAAGCAGCCATCCTTATACCACAGGATATGGCACGGTTTTGAGGTCTTGCATACCAGATTTAAACTTCCTCCCTCAATAGCTTCAGTGTCCTCTAATGGTTTGATAATTGTTGGGCGTCTTTCTGAAAAAGTCAATATTCAGTATATCAACCTCAACACTGCTTTAAGTTTATTCTGTCTAAATGCTGCTTGACAGTGTCTGATTTCCTCATGATAATGTGTCGCAGACAAAAATCATAGAAATTTCAGCCTTAATTACTGTCACAGAATTTTCTGGACCAAAATCTCAGAATATGATATTCCATCATAAGACAATCAGGAGAGAATCCATCATGTAATCTGATGTGGAAAATATGTGAACATAACTTAGATCGCACAGCCTGCCACAGAATTGGTACCTCTTACCTCTTACTAGCAGTGAAGCGTAAGATCTCTTGTCCCCAGCTTCGAAAGATACTGTTCCTGTGTCTTTGCGTGCAAGTTCTTTGATGGTAAGAGTGTGGTAGCCACCATGGATCATTTGGATCTCATTTAAATCATTAGTATAGAGCAGAGTCTCATCAAGATACCATTTAACCTCTGTGAAGTCACTTGGACAGATACGACACTTGAATATGGCAGTTTCCCCTTCCAGAGATTCAACATCCTCCAGTTCATCCAAGATAAGCACTTTCTGACCTGAGATCAGCAAAGAATATAAAGAGTATTATATAGTGTTTATAAGAATTCCTCATATGAGCAAATGCTAAAAAGAAGGTTGCATATCAGCCTTACCTTGCACCGTAAGTAAAGCCCTGCTCTGCATCGTCCCAACATCACATGTGTACAAATCGCTGTCACCCTTCTCAAGGCTGAATATGGTGAGTGAGAGGACAACACCTTTCTTCAACATCAGGTACTTCTGACCTGAGTTAAGCACCACCATGCCTTTTAACCAGGTCACCTTAGCGGCAGGTCTTTTGGTCTCACACTCCAAGACTACCATATTCTTTTCTTCTGCAGTTACATCTCTTAGCTCCTTAGCAAATGTGTGCTGTAAGTCTACAGAGGAGAAAGGGAGAGTTTTGGACATACAGTATATTATAAAATCTTAGTAGGCAACTGCAGGAAGTGAATCAAACTTGTTATTTCTATAATTATCTAATCATTTATTGAGTGCTGGCTCTGTGTTCTCTGTGCTCAGGTGAATTTGAATGATTTCTAGATGCACCTACTTAGTTCATTTTGCATTTTTAGCCCTAAATGCCCCTTGACCAATGCTTTTTGTTGTTTGATTAGTTTACCTACAGTATATGCAGTGAGAAAACATACCAAAAAGCAAACCAATAAAAAGTACCACATTTTGCTCTGATTTGGACTCAGCAACCAGAATAATAGTTGCCCTAAAAAAGGTATCTTAAATCTCCTAATGTTGAATGATTCCTCCATATATTTCATCATAACTTCACGTAGTTACAAGTGGCACAATATGACATTACTGCACTTGCAGCAACAAGCCCATTTTATAATTAAAGAATTAATCAACCAATAAATAAGGCACTTACCTCTGACCTCTAACCTTGCCCTAGTGGCAATTCCGTCGGCCTCACAGCAGTACTCTCCAGAGTCCTTTACAGTTGCATTATGGATTACTAGTGTAACCAAATAGCCTTTTTGAATAATTTCATACTTAGAACTAGACCTGATCAACCGGCCATTTTTCAACCACTTGATGGTCATCTCAGGTTTGGTAATCTCACAGCTAAGCTCTGGATCTTCTCCAGGTACTGCCTGAACATTTACCATGTCCTTAAACACCCGTACAGGCTTCTCTGAAACAGATGACACAGAAGATTTGCTCAATTTTATAGTTAACCAAAACAATGTACTCTCCTTAAAATCAAGATGTATGATATACCTTTGACAAACAGCATGGTCCTGCAACTGAGATCCTTGATCGTGAAGACCACTTCCCCAGCATCAGTAATCATAACCTCTTGGATGTTCATGGCGTACTTGCGCCCCTGGTTAGAAACTTGGATTCGACCATTGCTGACAATCAGCTGGCCATTCAATGTCCATAAGGGTTCATCAATGATGTCATGTGACAGAATACATTCGAAACTGCAATATTCCCCCTCAAGAATGGAAATTGTCCGTAAGCGCTTGACAATGATGATGTACAGATCTGAAAAAAAATGAAAGAGGGAAGTCAACTGGAATTACTAGAAATGTCATTTCTGTCAGATAATTACTTACCACGAACGACAACCTTGGCTTTTGTTTGGCTAGTCCCTACATCACAAGAATATTCCCCAGCATCGTCTTTTCTGAGCTTGTGAATGATCAGAGATAATGACTTTTCCAACTGAAGAATTTCATGTTTCTCACTGGCATTTAGGACGGAACCATCTTTCCTCCAAACAGGGGTTACTACTTGCTTGGAGACCTCACACTGTAAGCAAGCTTTGCCACGTTCCTCAGCCACAACATCTTCCAAAGATCTAAGAAACACCACTGGCCTTTCTGAGCAAGAGAGACACACCAAATAAATTTCTTGTTGGATTTCTCATTGGAGTATAAATAAAAACACAATCCTCACCTTTGACCCTGAGTATGGTGGACTCGCTGATGCCGACAGTCTTGAAAGTCACCCTGCTCTCCTGCGGGGTAAGCCTTTTCAGGACCAGTGTGTACACTTTGCCTGAATTCTGCATCTTGTTTGTCTGACTGGCATGAATCACCCTGTCATTGAGAAGCCACTGGACACTCGGTACCTCATGGTTTAGCTCACAGGAAAACACTGCTGTTCCTTCTTCTTCGACCTCTACGTGTTCCAGATGCCGTGTGATCTTCAGACGTTTCACTGCAAAAAAAAAACTTAATTGTTTCTTAGTATAACAGCATCCCCCCAAATTCTCCAATTTGGTCACTTTCCAGTTCCCATCCACCAGCTGTCATATGACATCAAACAGCCGGACAGCTACCAACACATGCTTCATCTGAGAGTCGTGAAGCCACCCGCCATATCATTTCATACTGCTGCCCATGCTGTGTCGTACTCAAAGGAAAGCCGATCTGCCCTCTTCTGCATACACAAGCCCACGATTAGTTAGTGCTGCTCTGTTTGACAGGGGAAAGAGAGCAATGCCATCCCTCTCACCAAGAGAGCACAGCCAAATTTGCTCCTTTGGCCCCTGCCATGGATGGCTGTGGCATTGTCGGGATTTGACCTCACAATCTCCCAACGATAGGATGAACACTTTTCTGTTGCACCACTCAGGAGTATTTTCTTCACCCCATAAAACTTGATTAAAACTATCAGGCAACACGGAGGCTTTGGAAATAACTGACCATTGAAAACATTTGGATCCATACCTTCTACGTTGACTCGACCCCTGCTCTCAGCTCCACCAGCCAGGCACCGATATTCCCCTGCATCTACAGCCTTCACACCCATGATGGTCATCTCGACGTGGTTCTTCTCCTGCCTCAATTTGTACTTGCTTGAGGCCAGCAAAGGAGTTCTACCCTTGAACCAGCGCACCACTCTTGGTGAAGGACAAAACTCACACCTGAGAGTCACCAAGCAGTTCTCTTTAACCTCCACTTCTGAAATGGGTTGGGTGACCACCAGCGGGCGCTCTGTTTGGTTAAATTAAGAGATACACATTAATTCATAGTAACATACAGATCTCTGGATCACCTCTTTGCTTTCTTTACCTGTAACAGTAAGCTGGGCCGTCGACCTGCTCTTCCCCGAGCTGAACTGGATGATGCCACACATGTTGCTGTTGGTGTTGGTGAAAGTGAGTCTGTGTGAAGTTCCTTCCCTCTCAATCTTCACCTCGGGGCCAGAACTTAGCAGCTCCCCATTCAAAGTCCATTTAGGGGCTCGTTCTGTTTTAATGCTTGTCTCCACTCTGAAGCGAGCCTCCTTAGGCTCCATTACTTCGACTGAGTTCAGTCCACGGACAATACTGATAGCCTGCTCTGGAAGGACAGGCATAACTTAGAATCTGTAAAAGGTACCAGCTTGTGTTGTACTCAAGTCACACACCCTCACATCAAAAGTCTCTAATCTGTTCAATTCTAGTCTTAAATGGCAGTTAGAGGAAGTGGTAGGTCAGTGGTTAAGACGTTGGACTTCTGATCGGAAGGTCAGGAGTTCAAATCCCAGCACCACCAAGCTGCCACTGCTGGGCCCTTGAGCAAGGCTCTTAACCCTCAACTGCTCAGTTGTATAAATGAGATAATTGTAAGTCGCTCTGGATAAGGGCGTCTGCCAAATGCCTTAAATGTAGAGGAAAGGGTGGAGCTACTTTAATTACCAGACTGGATTAGTATAGTTTGAGTGTAGGAAATAATGATTTACACAGCTTATGAACATGTTGGGAATGTAATTGTATATGATGCCATCATTCAGAATAAACAGACAATGTGCTCTAAAAAGATACAAACACAGATACAAATAGAAGGTGCACTATTCCTTTTGCTTTCTTTTTTATTTTTAGTAACTTCGTAGTCGTGGTTATGGTGCTTAAAATTAGGAATTTAAAATTAGTGCTTAAAATTACTATAAACTTTGTTTATAGTACGCAGTTTGTGAACTAGAACCCACTAAATTTGGTTGAAAACATAGAAAACAACTGCATTTACTGGGATTTAAAAACTGGGATTTAAAAAAACAGTCCCACAAGAGAATTCACAACCAGAATTCACACACCATGAAGAAAGGAAGAAATTACTTTCTGCTACACCCCTATTACATGTAATATAAAACATGTTAAAACTGAATCTCATAAGCTAAAATCCAAACCAAACATGATACCATGAATATTCTGATTTAAGTCGAACTACGGTCCATGACTTGTGAAGTGTTGCATTGCCGCCTCACATCTCCAGGGTCTCTGGTTTGATCCCGAGCTTGGGTTACTGTTTCACATGTTCTCCCCTCTCTCTTAGGTTCCCCAGTTCCTTCCCAGTTCACAAAAACATGGCAGGAAGTGGACTGACTATAATAAATTACCCCTAGGTCTGGATGAGTGCCCTGTGATGACCTGGCGTATATTCATCCAGGTGTATTCTTGGCTCACGCCCAGTGTTCCTGATATAGACTAGATCCACCATGAATGTGACCAGGATAAAGAAGTTACTGAAGAAGAATGAATGTAAGATTGTAAAGTCATTAACATTGCCCATATTATCTTGTGAAATCATACTAACTAACTAGCCATTCTGCGTTAGTATACCTTACGCTATTTTGCTGATGAGCAGTTGAAAATTGCAATTGTTATTGTTAATTATTATTTGTTAATTATAAGTATATTGACGCCATATTGTCACAAAGACCTAAGGACATTAATTTTTCATTCTGAGATTGTAAGTGATCCAACTGTAAGTGTCTCACCCTCTACAAAGAGTCGGCAAGAAGTCTTATCATCACCAGCATCACAGATGAAGGTGTCCTCGTCTGATGAGCCCACTTCTTCGATGGTCAGCTGCCTGTAAAGACCTTCACTAATAACCTGGTACTTCCCATTGGGTGCAATTTCTCTGTTCCGTTTGTACCACGTGACCTCAGCGTTAGCGCGGGAGACCTGGCACTCCAGCAGGGCGCGATGTCTGTACATGGCAATCTTCACTCGTAGTGGTTTCACAATCTGAACCGGAAGCTCTGAAACACATCTCTCCGTTTTAAACCTTGTACATTACACATCTCAAAGTTATGATTGGCTACGTTTTTTTTTTTTAAATATTACATTATTGATTTTTACCTTTCACTCTTAGCATTGCTGTTGATGAAACTCTCTCTGCTGTGAAGGTGATTTCACCAGCATCTTCTGGCTTGACAGCTTTGAAGGTCAGTGAGTGAGTTTTTCCTGTTTATGTTTGGAGACAAGTTCATAAGAATTACAAAAGTAAGGAATAAATGACACTTGGTGTCATGATGTTATAGCAAAATAATCAATGATGTGGTGGTGTGATGAAGCGGAGTTACTGTTACCACTCTGAAGCAATTTACCAACAGTTACAAATTTGTATTTATTAAAGAACGACATTTAGTTTTTATCTGTTTATAGTTACATTTAATGTTGTGGAACGCCCATGAAACAAGTTACAGAGAAACTGCAAAGTGTAAACTCCTCTGTCCTGAAGATGTCGGAAAACTTAAAAGTTACAGCTTTACCTCTGACTGTTACAAAGCACTGACACTCCGTCCATAAATGTTAAATAAATGACTCCTTACGGAAAACTCCACCATATCAATGATTACACACGTTTTTTAATCTGTTTATGTGGAGCGTCCGCTATACGGGTCCCTGTGAATGAACTGTTACTATAGAAACAATAACATATTAGAACGAGCACATTAATATAAACCTGTGATATGCAGCTGCACTACTGTCAGAGCTGCTGTTATAGAAGAATAATCAACACCTCCTGACCAATCAGAATGGAGAATTCAAAAGTGCTGTAAATGGTATAAATCATAAGCTACCAACTATTCAGACACCGACACTTACCTTCTTGCCTAATTCTAACGTTGTCTCCGGCTTTTATCCTGCTGCTGTTCTTGAACCATTTTCCATCCACGTCCTCCAGGTTTACTTCACACACAAACGTCACACTCTCCCTTTCTGTCACGCTGACATCCTGAAGATGTTTTAGGATCTGTATGTCTCTGGCTGGATGAAAAGAAGAGTGAAAATTAAAGTGAAAATAAAAATGTCTCAAAATGAATTTTAATTATTGAAATAGAATTTTTCCATTTTGGATTTACGACTGTTTTAAAATGGTTTCAATCGCATTATCACAGTTTGCCTGCACATTTTATTGCCATTCCCATGCTATCCCTATTCCCATGCAGTTCCATCAATCTGATCATTTTCTCTGTTATTCTATAATTATATATCTGCTACAAAATGTTAAAAAAAAAAAAAAAAAAAACAAGCCCAGACTAACAATCTCATATTGTAGTGGGTTTTTTTTTTGATCCAGTAGTTTTATTTTACATAATTACTTATTTTATATAAAACATTCCATGTCACCACACAAATTATTGCTTTAATAATAATCAAGCTATATATAAGCTTTATATATTCCCATGCATTACATAAGGAATATAAAACAACTGGGTGGTATAATGCAGCTCAATGCGAAGTAGAGTTACTGTTACAACCCCAAAGTTTATTATTTTCCAGTATCAGAATGTCCTGAAGTGTGTTATTCCTCTTATAATAATTAACTTGCAAATAATTTACCTCTGATTGTTACAAAACACTGACACTGGAGACTGAAAACAATCCAATATCCTTCCCAATATCAACGCTTACACACAGTTTTTTAATCTGGACAAGTGGACTTATTCAGTCTTATTCAGTTATGTTTGATCAGTTTCATAAGATGTCGCTGCAGGTTGTTACCTGTGACAGTGAGATTAGCGGACGTCTCCACTCCTTCCGCCTGAAAGCTGATCAGACCCATGTCTAACAGCGAGACACGTGTCAGGGTGAGAGTGTGTCTCTTCCCCTGCATTGCGATACGACACGTGGGCTTCGATTTGAACGGCAGCCCGTTCCTCGTCCACACGCCTCGGACATAAGCGTGAGTCAGAGTCACCTCAAACGTCCAGGCTTCCTTTTCACACAACGTCACATCTTCAAGACCTTTGATCACCTGAATCTTATTCACTAAACAGCAAACAATGAATGAGTAAGCTTTTCCACACGTTTTTCAAAAAAGTGAAAAAGTGTTACCCCAAACGAATATGGTCCTTACAAGCCATGGTAAAGCCGTCTATTCACTCACAAGCTTGTGTCAGTTTCCACCTGGGTCACCATTTCCTCTCCTAGTGAAAAAAATGATTTACATAGAATATATTTAAATAAAATACCAATTATATCCATGAACTAATTGAAATCTTGGATATGATCTTATAGGATTGGTATTCTGCTGATTCATCCATGCATTTTACTGCTATGAACATTTACTGATCCCTTTTCACTCGGCTTGAACAGGGTTTAGGAACAAACTCAAGCCAGGGAGACTTCTCCAGTTTCATCTAAGCCCTGGTGTATACACAATTGATTTTCTGGGCTCTGCATTCAGATTATTAAAATGAGGTTGCTAGATTGTTTTTTCTTGACACTGTGTTTTTCAATAGTGTCTCAAAGATGGATAACATTAAAATAAATCTAATAGGAGTATAATACATTGCCAATATATTGCTGCAGTAGTCCTAGTTGTAATTATCTCATTAATCACAGCAAATTTGATTTAATTCAACAAAATGGCTTCCATGCTCATTATTTAGCAGTGCATCACAGCACATCCTATTATTTTCCATTATTTAATTTTTTTTTTACTGTGTGCCAAAAGTTACTTGTGTGCTATATAATTAAACCATAACACAAAACTGAGGTCATGTGATCCCAATGTGTGTACAGGATGTAGGTAATTTTATCAATTTTATCATTTTTATCAATTGAATTTGCTATTTTGATTTGTTGAATTAATATTAATGAATAAAATGCCAACATTCTGGTTAAATGATGAGCTCTTCTCTAAAGAAAAAGTTCCCATGGTTTGAAGGATAAGCTGACCGAGCACTCATCTGCTATGCTTACAGCTCTCTGTAATTTAATTCATAACTTTATCCATAAAAATTTCACTCCTTGAGATAAGTAAAATCTTCGATCAAGTCTCTTCTGTGTACTTCCATATGAAAAAATAAATCTTTTCATAGTCTTTAAAGGGACAATACTGTTAAGTAATTAATAATGTCATGTTTATGTATTTACTACTGGCCTCTAATGGATTTTCATAGTTTTTTGAGTGTATTTACAGTGAAAACATAAATTTCAGCATGACATATTGTGGATGCAATAATCAAACTGTCAGACGGGGTGCTGGACTTGATACTGCTCCTCACTCGAGCTGATATCATACAAACAAAATTAAGCTTAAGTTCAGAATTGGTGAAATTTTAAAGAAAAAAGCACTTCCACACACACCTGTACCTCAGAGTTCAGTTTCAGGCCAGAATTCCAGGAAGCAGCATAAATACTTAATAACCTGAAGATTTACTATAAATTGTGATGAGCTTGTTTAATTAATTACTCAGTGTATCACAATGTGGAAAGAGGGAAAGAGGTGAACTCTAATGACGATTACAAAAGAGAAATGCGATGCTGTATAAACTGACACATGATAACGAGCTAGCTCACTGAATAACAACAACAACAACAACAACAGCATATGTTTTTATACATTTTTTCTGGATTATTCACAAGTAATAAACAAATAAAAACGTATGATTGAACAGTATATGGTATTAACACAAGGCATTAACATGATACTGTGAGGTTAGTGACATTTAACTTTATTCAGTAACTCTGAAATTACTGGTAGTGTTTATTACCATAACCTGCAGCTTTTTTCACAATAATAAATAAAATTGGTACAAAATAAAATCTAGAGCCACTTTTCTGCAAATTAACTTTGTCTACCAGCAAAGTTCATGCTTAGACTTCTGCAGAATATTATAACAAGATGTTGCATTGATGACTGATTGTATAAACTGACTGTCATGGTATTACTCACCCACTGCATTGTTAGCCGAAGGTTTTGCACAAATCCCTAAAGATCAACAAAAAAAAAATTTGGCCAGAGTCTCCTGTGTCGTCCTGCGCCCACTCCCTCGTTCCCCGAGCTACCAGACAGCAGAAAGTGTTTTCTCTCTTTTTTTCTTCAGCTACACTAAAGCCTAATGCTGAACAGCTGACATGTCTATCCTCACACTCTCTTTTTTAAAATAGATGCACGTCATTATCCATAAAGATAGCAACAAGTGAGTATCGGACTGCACCAAGCAAAGCCTGTGTGTTATTAAGATCATACACACACTGAAGAGTTCGAATTATTGGACTATTTATTCATCACCAATCTCCTGCCAAAAACAACAGAAACAAACAACATGTCACTCTAATCTTTATTCTATCTATTCTCTATTTTTTATCCAGTTGTTTTTTTTTTTTAATTTTGACAAATAAACTGGTCAAGGTACAAACTTTTTCACTGCAGCCATTTTTGAGCTGAAGATCATCATATTGCATCATAAAATATAAGAACCAATCACATGCCATTATGCAAATGCACGGACGTGCAACATGGGTTTACCAGGGATGGGGGCGGGGCATGTAGGATTGCAGGTGTTTCCAATTTGCATATTGATAGAATTTGGATTTATTTGATGAGGGTAAAAGTGTAGGTGACATTTTTGTTGTTGTTGAAATGACATTACTGAAATATTAAACAGTCAAAAAAAGATAGATAAGCAAATGAAAAAACATATTAGGCAAATTTATCTAATATTTATTATTATGAGAATATTCAAAGATTATTCTGAGATTATTAAATTCAGCTGAATTTTAGGCAGTTTTTGGCTTTTTTTGTAAAGTTAAATCAAGTGAAATTATCTTATTGAACTGAATGATTTTTTTTGTTACTTTAAAAATCTACTTTGTTTAGCTTATAGAACATCCATAGAAATGGGTTGAATAATCTTATAATACTTCTATAATAATGTACTTATCAGATCAGTTAAATATTATATTTATGATGTTTTCACCAAGATATTTCTTTTGCATTGTAGGTGTTGGGTTTTGTGTGTGTAGAATTATAGCTCCATAAGTACATTGAGCCATGAATTCTTGGATGGTTTCATGAGCACGAGTGGCACGCAGTGTATCTCTGCTCATTAATGACCCATATTTCATCGGATCCGCCGTAGTCCAGGTTACATGATCCATCCCCGTGTGAGAGAGGTTAGACGGGAAGGTCAGGGAAGGTTACCACACTGATAAGTCATCACTCAGCACTTATTTCCATACACATGCAAATATACCAGTGTTTTTAGAAATCTTATGTGTGGTCAGTGAATATGATTGAGCTTCAATGACATATTAACATACAATTTAGGGTTACCACGCTAATCAGAATGGTTTATTTCTAATCTATTGCTCTGGAAATGATCTAATACCCCGCTCTCTTGGAGTACTTGGAGTTATCGTCATAGCAATCTAATATTTATCTGTAAGAAAGGATCAGTTAAATCCTCTGTAGTGTTGTATTGGTCTGTTTTGGCCTTATTGCTAGCTGCAGGTATGGACAAGTGGACTCCTGAAGGCTTGGTTAAATAATGAAAAGAAAACAGGACGCCATTAACGGTCCCTCGCCACATTAAAAATAGCCGCATGCTGTGGACCGGTGAAATGAGACCTTGACAAAACAGCAGAATGCGGCATGTAAGCCTTAAAGGTTGGAGCACTTTGTTATGAGTTTCACATTTCCTGCGGTCCTGTTTCTTTCCTCCATGATGACAGGCGTCTTAACGAGTGTGTACGCAAGTACAGAATCAACTCCAGATGTGGTGTTAATGATGGAAATATATCATCCGCCTGGACGCTTATAGGTCCAGCAATCATTATTCAGGTCTAAATATAAGCAGAGATTGCGCAAATCCAGATCTGAGCAATGCTTCTCGTGACACCATCGGCATGCGACGAGGAACACGGAGAACCTGACCTTTAGAGCATCAAATCAATATGGTGGTGCATGATGGTTCTTACCAAACGGAAAGAAACACGAAAGTGCTTTAGTTATAGGTAACAATGAGGAAGTTCAGAGAGCAAACATGACAGAAACACACATGTATCTGTATTTGTGAGCTGCAAGCTGTGAACACTGTCCCTGTCCATTTGTTGCTCTGAGATAATCTCTTAAATCCCCGTCTAAGGGGAGCGTCTCGGTTTCACAGCTTCACCCGAGACCAATCACAGAGCTGCGGCTCTAACCGAAGCCCCAAATCCCCTTCTCCTATTAGCCGACCTTGAAACTCTCCCGGGTCACATACCGTCTCTTCACCACTACGTATAGCTCCTAGCTCTGGTGTAGGTTTCAGAGAACAAGAAAGCCTTTTTGCTTCATGTGTACCTGATGATTATTTATGGACATAGCATGTGTTTGTAAATCCACTATCAGAGTGTCAGATCATTTGTGAATTGAGTGAAAAATTTCATTCAGAAATGTAAAACAAGGTGCTATCAGGCGAATTCTAGTTGTAACCTACATGTATGTGATATTCTACATGATTGTGATATTCTAATTATACTAGTTGAGTTACTAGTTAAGTAATAAACACATATTGATGGAAATGTGACATTGTAGGGACACTGGCTTTGTGGGGACTTCGGTACAACATGGACACTGTATTATAGACACAGTTTATATACACAATCATCAGTTTAAAAGACTCAAAAGTCAAAAGTGTGTTCATCCTAACACATAAGAAACATTTTTTTAGCAACTTTAATCAAATAAAACAGCAATACACATTGCCTCAGGTTGTATGCAACTAGTGTAAAACTGTGCATTTTTGGGCAATTAACTGGTGTTTTAACTGATACTTTAAAACAAATATAGTGGTCTTTATATGACGTTTAAGTAATGAGGCTGGTCAGATGGATTGAATGTTTGATGCTCTGATTGCCTTTAGAGCTCCTCCTCTTTTCTACAGTGTGCTTTAAGTTGTTCTGTCTTGAATTTATTCTCTACTGTTAAGGTAGGATTCTGACTTTGTGTACTATCTACTTGACTCAGTTGGATGTAGAGTCTTGCCACTAGAATTGGTGAATTGTATATTATTGTTGACTCTGTAGTGTTGCCTGGAAGTGTCTGTTGGTGTATGCTAATTAGTTCTCTCAGATGGCTAATCAAGAGTAGTTTCAGTCTCCCTTAAGGTGTGAATTATGGGCAGAGCTTACTAAGATATATTGAAGGTTGTCCTCTACGTGTCTGTAGCGGTCAGAAGCATATTCTGCAACAGTTAGACGCATAAATTTAGATAGAAAGTGCCAGGTTTAGTAGTGTTTATTTCTTCTTGTTCACTTAAGTGTTCCCTCTCAGCCCTATTTCCATTAACCCCACTCCTGACCAGGCTGCAGACACGTGCCTCAAACCCACCTCTGTTGTCACCTCTCACAGTCCCAGAAGCTCTCATCCACAAACCAGAGGCCGAACTACCAGTAAGCTCATCTACGCTCCTCGGTTGTCTCAGTCTCAAACAGTGGTGGAAGGTGGGCTCTGGAATTTCCAGTCTGCTGTAAAGAAAGCTGATTTCATCTCAGCTCTAGCTTCTCATTACTCTCTTGATTTTCTGGCACTAACTGAAACCTGGATCTCTCCACAGAACTCAGCTACACCGGCTGTCCTATCCTCTGCTTATGCTTTCTCTCACACTCCACGAGATGCTAGCAGGGGTGGTGGTACAGGTCTGCTGTTGTCTCTGAGATGGTGCTTCACACCTCTCTCCCTGTTTCATTTCAACATCTCATCCTTTGAAGAGAGAGGGAGAGAACTACATCCACTACTGTAGTTCCAGTTACCTCCCCGATCAACCTTCTCATTCTCCTTCTCATCAGTCATCTACCTCCCTCCTGGTCCCCTAGGGGACTTTCTTATCCCTACCAACAGCACCCCTCTTACTGTCCTCAGAGACTTCAACCTCCCCTCTGACGAGCTCCAGTCCTCTTGCCTTCTCCCTCTTCTGCATTCCTTCTCTTTGACATTCAAGGAGACGACTGGTTTCCAACCTTCCTAAGTTCTCCCAAACCACCCCATTGCTACGCTCCCTCCACTGGCTTCCTGTAGCTGCTACATCTGATTTTAAAACACTGATGCTCGCCTACAAAGCCAAAACAGACCAGCACCCACACACCTCAAAGTGCTTAACACATCCCACACTGCACCACGCTCCATCAGATCTTCTAGCTCTGCTCGACTGGTCCCACCATCTCTCAGGGCACAAGGAAGACCTGCATCAAGGCTCTTCTCTGTTCTGGAGCCAAGGTGGTGGAATGAACTTCCCCTAGATGTCCGAACAGCTGAGTCACTGGCAGTCTTCAAACGACGTCTAAAGACTCACCTCTTCCTAAATTAGCACTTTAAAAAAAACAGCACTTTGTATTGTCTAGGTGCTTTTTTACTATATTACCTCCACAACAGAGTTTTTGGACTGATGGTGCTCTTAGTCTGTGACCTAGCAAACCAGTATCAGAGAGTATTTATTGATAGAGACTTCAGAGCACTTCTGTGAGTCGCTCTGGATAAGGGCGTCTACCAAATCCCATAAATGTACACAATTTAGATATCCTATTTAGAGGACTGAATGCAGTTTGAGACACAGCCCTAAATTCTCATTGAATGTGTAGTAGATTAATCTGCATGATGGAGAAGGAAGCAGTACAGCCAACACTATCAAATGTTCTTCTGCAGGTTCCTTGCAACAGCGTTTTTCTATTAGAGAATTCTCACATAGCACATCTCACATCTCACAATCTCACAATCTGTAGCTTTAAAAGGCAAAATGACATAAATAATTTTAAATAATAACATTTTTAGGATATTTTAGGATAGAAGTTCTCTTACTAGGGATTTTCTTGTAGTCTAATAATTGTAATTAACATCTCAGAAAACATCTCTGGAATGTCAACATACATTTCTGTACAAACTTCACATTTCACATCACTCCAGAGAAAAGTGACCATGTACTTTAAAACATGAAGAAAAAAAAAAAAGCACGGTTTTATTTTTTAAGCGTCGAGGAATGTGATACAGTCGTAGGTCAAGTCTATGTTTGCGTTACTTCTTTCCTTTCTTCTTGCTGTCTTTGCCTCCTTTGGCTGCTACGTCTTGCTCTCCGTCCACCCCTAAAGCGGCTCTCGCTCTCTTCTTACCCAGGGGAGTCTTGGCATACCAGCTCTGTGGAACAAAAAAAAAAACGTCAGGTGTCCGAGTTACAAAACAAGCTGTCCTCTCTGCTCTGCACGTCTGAGTGCGCTGCTGAGAACTGTTTTTATTTTAACATCTTGCAACTGGTTTCTCTCTAGGGGGAGAGCTATGAAAATTTCTATGAGGTGTTAAAGGTACAAAGTAGAACCCTTTTAGGAAAATAAGAACAATTAACTAGCCAAAGAACCCTTGAGGAAATCCTGGGGGGAAAAATCTATTATCATTCACTACGTCAAACATTACAGTGCAGTCTCTGGACACTGAAATATATTGTATATTCTATATTAAATACATATAGAGCCAGGTTTTTTGTTACTAAATCAGTATCCTTAATAAACTGGCCACTCAGTCTGTCATTCAGTTCATGGCTCTTCATTAATGGGATCTATAAATGATCCATCCATCCATAATTATCTCATCATTGCATTACTTTGAGGGCTTCCTCTTCGTCCTGGAACACAGGGTCGATCCTGGCGAGAGGCGAGACGAACTCGGCGGCGGTCAGCGGCCGTTTAGCGAGCTGCCGAATGCGCCGCTCCGTCAGGATATCCTTCACCACGCGTACCATGTGACCCTGCGTGTATCCGTCTGAGATCTTAGCCAGGGAGCTGAGGTCCAGGGCGTTGGTCACAACACCGCCGTTCCGCCGGATCAGTTCCTTCCACATGACTACAGGAAAACATACGGCATGAATGCTTTTATTAAAATCCAAAACGTATACAACTCGAACGATGTGAAAAACTCAAACTGAAAACACTCATTAAAACTACAGCAGGGCTGATATTATATTTTACTTATTATTTACACCACAGCAGTGTTGAATCCTGGGCTCTGATTGGTCAGAAATTGTTGATTAATTCTCTATAACAGCAGCTCTGACAGTAGCACAGGTTTATATTAATGCGTTCGTTCTAATACGTTATCGTTTCTATAGTAACAGCTCATTCACCGGGACTCGTACAGCAGATGCTCCACGTAAGCGCATTTAAAAAATCGTTGTCAGAGGTTTTATTTAACATTGATGGAAGGAGTCTCCAGTGTCAGCGCTTTGTAACAGTCAGAGGTAAATTCCAACATCTTCAGGACAGAGGAGTTTACGCTTCTTTACAGTTTCTCAGTAACATGACAAGCTGCGTTTTGTGTTTTATTAACTTCAAGAGAGTGAAAATGAGAGGCTTTTTATATATACGCTTATGTTATAGCTGCTATAACGTAAGCGAGAACAGAAACTAACCTGTTTCACTGACATTTCAAAACACTGAATGTAACTATAAATGGATAGACAGTACGATATATCGTTAAAAAAAAAAAAAAAGTAAATGTTGGTAAATTGCTGTGGTGTAAGAGGAATAAAACACTCTGAGACATGCTGTTATCACTCCGCTTCATCACACCACCCCGTCACTGATTATTTTTCTATAACAGCATGACACTGAGTGCATTATATTTTACTTATCCCTAATGATAATCCGTCGTATGAAGATTATTGCTGTTTTTGTATATTAATAAATTGGTTAATAAATTAATGTAAATTAATAAATTAATTATGTAAATTAATAAATTGATCATTTGAAAAAGTTGTATCCATTTCTCATATCTTATCAAATAAAATTTATTTCTGGTACTGCACTCTTCTGTATGTTCTTATTAAACCTAAATTAGCACAATAATAACGTGTACATTAAATATTAATACTCCTAATTCATAGAAAGGGGTTTTGATCGTTGATCTTTGGATCACATACCAAACCTTGAGGCGTAGTCCGGCCGTGGTATGAGGATGATCTTGGTGTAAAGCTTACACAGAGACTTTAGGTCTGCGCTGAGCGGATTGTTTGTCGTCCCTACAATAAGAATTCGGTCTTCACCTTTGATCGTTTTAAGCATTTTGGGCAGATCTTTCTTTAGCCGCTTTGGATCTAACTGTAAGTAAAAAAAGCAAGCATTGCATTTAAACTTTAAGGATTTACATACATGTTTATTTAATTAAAAAAAAACTCCAAAATAATTCCAAATTGTTACCTCTTTCTCCTCCTTTGGTATTTTCTTATAAAACATTTTTTCAGCATCTCCGATCCATACCACAGATGGCTGCATTAATCTGGCAACCTGGAGAGGACACGAAATTCCCAAAATCACGCCAATTCCCAATTCTGCTGATTAGGGAAGTCCTTCATTAGCTTCAAACACTTCATTAGCTTCAAACACTTAACAAATAAGTTTCTTTTTTGTGCTGAAGAGAATTTAAAATGCACACACTGTAACCATAACAACGTTCTCACCGGTCCTAGCTAGTATCAGCTAACTAACTAGCCTAGCTTGGTATGAAAATGAAATAAAGTTTGGCGTTCCTCTGGTGATGAGGAGGTTGTTTGCATTTGCTAACCTTCCCCTAAACTTCCAACGTGATTGGTCAGGAGGTAAAAAAAAAAAAAAAAGCTTGGCATCACATATCGCTGAACTTTTTCCAGGAAAGTTTAACTTAAAAAAAAAAAAAAACAGATAGCAGCACTTTTCCTCACAGGATTACATGTAAAATGTGCACTGGGAGTTGAGAAAAAAAAAAAAAAAAACACAGTAGCTTCACCTTAAACACCATGTGCAGCATCATCTGGAGCCCACTCTTGCCTGGATACTTCCCCACCAGGTTCAAAGGGGAAAGGTCAAACAGGTTAGCTCCCGTCTCCTGACAGATAGCATGGACTAGCATCTTCTTCCCCACTCCTGAAGGCCCCACCAGGAGAATGGCCTTTACCAGCGGGGCTTTCTCATGGATCACCTGGGAACCTTCGGCAGAGCAAGAGAGATACAGCGAGACCATGAGACAGATAAAGAGAGAGAGATTAGCTTTAATTTAGCGCAAAATACACAAATCTGCGAACGGTCTGAACTACGTACCCAGTGGTAAGACGGCACAAAGAGATATAACTTGGCGCACGTCAGATAATGAAGGCATGGGCTCGATGTCGGTCTGCCTCAGGGTCGTGCCCAGGTAGCTGTAGTCTCCTGTAACACGGAAATTTTAGAGGAATTGATAAGCGCTTTATGATCAACTAGGACTGAGTTTCTCAAAAGCGTCACAGCACAAAGATAGCTGTTAAATGGTAGAGCAAGCATCATGATGAACTCTCTCTCTCTCTCTCTCTCTCTCTCTCAGTTAAGACGATGTGAACTTTGTGATGCTTTTGGGAAATTCAGCGCAGATCCATTCCACTGTTTTCCATATTGTTGGTCGAAGCAAAAAAATTATATTTTCAAGAAAAAATATCATGAATATAGGCAAATCCTACTAATATAGCTCTTTATTAAACAAATTATTAAAGCTTGAAATTTTTTACTCATTTCAAGCTTGAAATTGTTTTACTCTATTAGCAGATAATTGTGCTAATTTTGAAGTTTATTTCTAGAAAGAAGCAAAATGATCTGCCCATACTATAAGACAATTTTAAGCTTGAAATTAATAAATATGTCTAGAAATAGGCTTAAGGGGCTTATATTTGTTACATAATGATCTCATCATGAGATAAATACCTTTGTTTTCCTTTACTCAAGATATCTTCACTCACTAAGATATAATTTTTTGCCCACAAAATATTTTTCACAATATCTTTATTACTCCTTTGTGTCACTGTGAGTCACGTGTTAAACGACTCACCAAACACTAACACACAGAGCTGAACGCAAACGAAACGTTAAAATGTTCATACCTATGAAGTCGTGTAGTTTCACGTGATCCGCTGGTTTCAGCAGGCCTTCCACCACCAGCTCTTCATACAGCGACTCCATGCTCCTGACGAGAGAATCAAAAAAAATTTCATATATTTTACTTTATACTGTTGAATTCTGGATTCTGACATTAGTGCAGCTGTACATCACAGGTTTATATTAATGCGCTCGTTCTAATACGTTATCGTTTCTATAGTAACAGCTCGTTCACAGGGTCTTGTTCAGCGGACGCGTCACATAAGCGGATTAAAAAGCGTTTGTAATCATTAACACAGTTATGTTTTCTGTAAGGATAAATGTGTTTATTTAACATTTAGGGAAGGAGTCTCCAGTGTCAGAAGTGAAGCTGTAACTTTAAGTTTTCCGACATCTTCAGGACAGAGGAGTTTACGCTTCTTTGCGGTTTCTCGGTAACATGACAAGCTACATTTTTTTTTTTTAAATTAACTTAAAGATAGAGAACAAAGAGAGGCTGGTGAGGGAACGACAGTTTATAGCTGCTGTAACGTAAGTGAGAACAGGAACTAACTTGTTTCCACATCATTAAGTGTAGCTATAAAGGGATAAAAAGTACAACACGTCATTCTTTACTAAATAATTGCTGTGGTGTTGGTGGAATTAAACTCTTGGGGACGCACTCTGGGGTGGTAAGTTTGGGGAACGCCGCTTCATCACACCACTTTGTAGTTGATTATTTTCCAAAAACAGAATGACACTGAGTGTTTTATTCCTTACTTCACATGCGTAATTAATACACATAGAACTAAGTCACCTATCAGCTGTAAGGTCTCTGTCTTTCTTTTTCTTCTTCCCACCCTTCGATCCTTTCTTCTTCTGTGTGTAAAGTAAAACAAACACATTTAACCAGCAGTGAACACTGATCTCTGCAGAAAGAGGGGGAGAAGACGATCAGGACCTTTCCTCCAGTCTTGGACTTCCCGCCTTTACTTCCTTCCACAGCTAGCTTCCAATTCGCAAGCTCCTGCCTCATCAACTCGTCCACCTGAACACACGAGCGTAAAGACGTGTCAGGAGGTTTCTCACTGCTTAAGATCTGGTTCTTAAAATGTACGTATTACGGCAACATTAGAAAAAAGATACGTTTTCATTTGACCTGCAGTCTTATTTCCGCCTCGATCTCTTTCCTCTTCTCCTCTTTAATGAGTTCTGCTTCGTGTCTTTGGCTGAAGTTCTTCGACTCGTCACGGTTTTGCCAGATATCTGTGTGTGAGAGCAAACAGAACGCTTATACACTGTACACACACACACACACACACACACTATATCTGTCTTTCTCAATTTAGTTTAACGAGTCCAAGATAACATTTATTTACTAGATTTACTAGTTGTCATTCCAGTTAAGGAAATCACAATGCTTGCACAAGATCGGGATACACTATATGGCCAAAAGTATGTGCACCCCTGACCATCACACCCACATATGGTTCTTCTCCAACCTGTACCACAAATTTGGATGCACACAATTGTATACAAAGTCTGTGTGTGCTGTAGCTTTACAGTTTCCCTTCACTGGAACTAAGAGACTCAAACCCTGTTCCAGCATGACAATGCCCCTGCGCACAAAGCGAGCTCCATGAAGACATGGCGTGTGAAGGTTGGAGTGGAAGAACTCGAGTGTCCTGCACAGAGCCCTGACCTCAACCCCACTGAACACCTTTGGTTTTTTGCCATTTTCAGCGTAGTTTCTTCAGTGCTCAGTTTTGAGTTTTTTGCGAATTAATACGATTGTTCCCAAGTTTTAATTTTTTCCTCATCTAAAGAAAGTAGTTCATTCTTAGTTGATAGACCGATATAAAAAATGGCAACATTTAAAATACAGGACTGTGAAAAAGTCTTAGGTAAAAATATCTAATATAAGAGCAGTAAACAGTTAACAGTAAACAAAGTAAATATATGGAGAGATATCCCTTTATCTTTAAACATGCATCAGTAGTCTCAGGTCTACGGACAGTTTTTCTTTATTCAACAGTGTGCTATATATTTTTATTATTAATCTGAGAACTCTATAGCAATAGCAATCACATGATATTTGGTTTAGAAATTGTGCAACATATGTAGTAAAATATCACAAGCACAACTTTCTATCCCTATTTAAAACACATCTAAATGCGGAATTCAATCTTTGAGCTAATAAATTTTGTGTTAAGCTACAATCAGTCACTGTACAGCTACAGGTACACGTGAACACACCTGACATTCAGACTCACCTTTAAACGTCTTGTGGCTGTTCTGTAGCTCGGACAGAAACGCAGACGGCAGCAACTTCAGTCCAGGTTCCTTTTCCTGTAAACGGGCCACTAAATATCACAAACTACACCCTATACACTACACACTGCACAATTCTGAGAGTCAAAACGTAATGCAGTAGTGCTTCCTGCATCCTGCACGTGACCTATAACGTGACGAGGAGACGTGTGTGATGTTGAGATGATTATGTGCCAAAATCACAAACACTTACAAGTGTGCTACAGAGTACTCATGAAGTACTAGTGAGTGTGCTGCCATTTTGGAACACAGCATCAGATCATGCGTACCTCTTCTTCTCCTTTCCCTTTCTCCTTTTTCCCTTTCTGCTGTTCCTTCTCTTTCGGCTTATTGTTTTCTTCCTCCTCTTCTTTAGCTGCCAGCTCTTCCATCAGCTTCAGTCAGTTTTACAAAACAGACAAACAACATCGTAGAAGAGCAGAATTTATAGCTGCTATAACGTAAGCAAGAACAGGAACTAGTTTTACAGACAATCGACAATGTTATACATAACTAGATACAGATTTTAAAAAAGTATGATGTGCTGTTCTTTAATAAATAAATTAATTAATTAGTTTTACACACATGGCTGTATTTTGAAAGGAAAAAATCGCTTATGAGATATTCTGCTATAGGAAAATAATCAGCTTCAGGGTGGTAACAGTAACGCCACTTCATCACACCACTCAGTCGTTGATTATTTTACAATAACAGCACCACACACAGCGTTTGGTTCCTTACTTGTGACACCAAATTAAATCTTTTTAATGTAATAACGCTTTAGTGGTAAATACTGAATGTGGCCAAAAATCTGGTGTGGTTTCGAATGAAGTCTGTTGTGTTACTGATGCTCTTCTTTATCTGGTTATGTTTGTGTAACGTGTATATTAACGCATATATATTAATGCATACACTGTATATTAACTAGAGGTGTAAACCTCGATATTATATGATTTTGATCCTTATGTTAACGATTTAATATTTGATGATGCCACAATATGGATCTGATGCAAAATGATACGTTTCAGTTCATAAGGAAATGATTCAATATTTGAAGATATGATTGAATGATATTACGAAACTGCTGAATCTGACACGATGTGATTCTTAAGGCAACAGTTGGATATTTGAAGATACCACTGAATTTGTTACGATACAGGACGATTCAGTTTAGTAGCCTCCGATGGATTTCCGACCAACTTTGTTTTATAAATCAATAAACTGTTGCATCGATTCATTTCAATCATTGCCTTTTAAATCGATTCATTAATCCATTAATCGTTGAATCGTTACACCCCTAATATAAATGCATACTTTAATGCATACGCTTAATAACATGTTGATTAGGCTCAAGTCCCGGCTGTTGGAAGGTTTGTAACTCTCCTATTTACCTGCTCAGGTGTTTTATTAGCGAAAATAATAGCCGATCCGCCATCTTCCTCATTTGGATATTCGGGAAAGGAACCCGTTGCATCACTGCACAAAAAAGAAGACTTTACATACAGTGACCTGAGAGATGTACAGCTCACAAAACCATGTTACACACACGTTTAGGGGAGGTGTACGTATGAGAATATCAAAATCATCACACACACATCGTTTGGTTCAAACTTTGTGTGATCTCATCACTCACTGGCACTCGATGAACCACTGTCTGATCTGATCCTTCATCATTTCCTTCATGTCAGGACCCTCGGTCTCTCGCAGGCTCTCCGAGATGGAGATCAGAGCTTTCTGAAAATCCTCCTCGTGCTCCTCCTGCTTGCTCCTCCTCACGACTTTCTTGTCTTCAGCGAGGACTACAGCGGGGCACGACTGAGCCAGACCGGGCTTCATGGACTACAGCGAGCACAGAGTCACCAGAGAAACGACATCCTCGTTACACAGTGTCACAGCTACATCTACTGGACATTTGTATTATGATAACAAAGAAAAAAAAAAAAAAAAACTTACCTCATCAATTACCATATTTAATATTTCTTATATCAACTAATATCATTTTAGTTTTTTTATCCAATTCATTTAAATCATTAAAAAAACAAATCTAGATTATTATATATATATATAATAATATATAATATTATATTATATATAATATAATATATATTATTTTCTTTTTCCTACATATCACTTATTTAAATAGATAGATAAATAAATAAAGAAACCTTGTGTAGGAATACCATAATTATACCTGAAATAAAAAAAAAAAATTGCCAGTGTTTATTTAAAAAAATTCAGGCATAAAATATTTATGAGCAAAATTATTTTAAAAAATATAATTTTTGCGAAAAATATAGCAAAATTTAGGACTGTTGCATGATGTAGCTAATTTAAGAGGTTAAAAAAATTACTAAATAAATTAAACAAAAAAAAAAGCTAAGACTGGCACAATATTTTTTAAATTAATTTAAGATTTTGTCCAGAAAGTTTGTAAATATATACCAGAAACATGTTGCACTAAGAATGGCAAGTTGTCAAGGATAATAATTTGTATTATATATTTCTTATATTTTCCTAAAAACAGCTTTAAATCGACTCTCTGTATTGCACGAAAGGGTTAAATAAAGATAAATAAAGAAATGCAGCTCGGAGAAACGACAGACGTTCAGCTCACCATGCCCAGAAAAATCATCTCCTCTTCGCGCTCCTGCTTCGTCTTCTTCCTCTGTACGTAACCTTTCCACACCTACAGAGACGGCGATAACGTGCAGAGCAAATCCGAGCTTTTTATTTACTCTGTATTCATTCAGTTCTACGAATCCTCTCACACTTAATGTTTTATGGACTTTATACTCTGTATCCTGTCTGTGCGAGAAAAATATGTACATTAGGGTTGTAACTCAGTGCCGCTCTCTGTATCTGTATCTGTATCTGTTTAGTGCTCCAAATGTTCGGATCTTTATTCTGATTTAAACCCCAAGTGGGTGTGGTCTAAACCGGAAGATTTAAAAAAAAAATTTAAAACAGATGTACAAAGGTTGTGTGTGAATTGCGGCTCAGTTACCTCACCTTCTGGATTCGAATAGCAGCCTGTTCCACGGCTTCGCCGAGATCCTTGTCTTTGGTCTTCTTCTGTCTCTCCGCATCCCTGTGGATCTCCCGCATGATGTTGGACCTCAGGCGACCCTGCCGCGCCCTCTCCGACACCTGAATGATCCTGATGGCCTCCTCCAGACTCAGCACGTGTGCTGCAGTAGGCTGAGAGAAATGCCAGAGGGTTAGAATCGGCATGACCATGTGATCATTGGTGAGAAAAAAAAAAAAAAAAAAAAAAAAGAAAGACTACTTTCCACACACTTTTGGTTTCTCCACCATTCCATTCTGCTCCAGTATGCTGGAGAGAACTGCGGCTCGCTCCTGCAGCACTTTACGCCGTTCACTAAGGAAGTACTTCGGGATTGGAATCTCAAGATCCTCCTGCGAAAAAAGACAGTGAATGATATGGTTAAAAAAAAAAAAAATTTTAATCATAACAATGGATATGAACAAATTCATTCGTAACTCATTTGCAGAAGCATTAATACAAGAAATGTGATATTCATGAAAATACAGTTATGTTTGTATCCTACGTTCGCTCGTGAGTTTGTGTAAATCTGTGTGTAAAGAGAATCACCAATGTGAACCTCGACTGATTCGCTTCTGGTCGTATAAGTTTATATTCAAACTGACACGTTTAAATCTCTTATTTATTTCAGTTACACACCAATTTAATGAACATTTTGTGAAAATTATTTGCTTCATATTAATGACTTGACAGAAAGACATTCCAAAACAATCCATAAATTAAGATATTTATGTCTAGACATTCAATCAGGAGAAAAGTAATGGCGCCCTATAAAAGGAGGAAGCGTTATTATGTGTGCCTGTGTTGGCCGAGCCGCTGCAGTGGCTGAGCTGCATTACTGGAAGTTTCGCTCTCTGAGAGCTTTGCTTTTTGTGGAGTTTTGTGGCTGTGGTTGATGTAAATGTGCCGTGAACACGCTTGGAAATTTACGGCTGATTGAATGAGAACCAAACGGCTGATTGAATGATTGAAAGTGAACATTTACAACCGAATTCTCCAACAGGGTCATAACTGAGACTACAAACGCACAGGCGTCAGTTTCAAATCCTGGATGACATCATCCATGTAATGGTACTGTGAGTACTCCTTCTCCACCATCTCGTTCTTCAGCTCCAGCACGCGTCCTATCACGCCGTCTAGCACGTCGCGGATCAGCCTCCTCTTCTGCGGCTGGATGATCTGATCGTAAGCCTCCTCCAGCTCCCTGAAGATTCTGACGTAGCGCACGTACAGGGTGGCGAGGCGCTGGAAGAACACCATCCGGTCTCTCTCAGGCCGTAAGGGCTCGGGGGGAAGCTCCTGGCTCAGAAGATCGCTGAGTTCCTCATGAGCTTCAGTCCAGAGTTTGTTATATGTGCTACAATACACAAGTGCACTTAAGTATATAACATTCATCACAGTGCACTACAATTGGTTGTCAATGTACAAACAGAAACTTATATTAATAAATAGCATTCTTTAAGAAAGCCAAATAAACACATAGAAAATATTATTTAAACTTTATCAGTACATGTAATGTAGAGGGTGAAAAATTTCCAGGGGTGGATTGGGGTAGGTTGGCGTTGGGTTTGAGGCGGGTTTGAGGTGAGTTTGGGGTGGATTTGTGTAGGTTGGCAGTAGGTTGGGGTGGGATGAGGTGGGTTCGGGTGTGTTTTTTTAGTTGGATGGGGGTAGATTGGTGGTGGGTTGGGGTGGGTTGAGGTGGGTTGGGGTGAGTTTGGGGTGGATTGGGGTAGATTGGCGGAGGCTTGGGGTGGGTTGGGGTGAGTTTGGGATGGATTGGGGTAGATTGGTGGTGGATTGGGGTGGGTTGGCAGTGGGTTGGCAGTGGGTTGGTGGTGATTTGGGGTGGGTTTGGGGTGGACAGGGGTGGATTGGCAGTGGGTTGGGGTGGGTTGAGGTTGGTTGGGGTGAGTTTGGGGTGGATTGGCATAGGTTGGGTTGGGTTTGGGGTGGACAGGGGTAGGTTGGGGGTGGGTTGAGTTGGATTGGGGTGGGTTGAGATGGGTTGGGGTGGGTTTGGGGTGGATTGGGGTGGGTTTGGGGTGGACAGGGGTAGGTTGGCGAGGGGTTGGGGCAGGTTGGGGTGGACAGGGGTAGGTTAGCAGTGGGATGGGGTGTTGGGGGGGATAGTGGTGGGTGGTGGGTCACTGCCTCTCATCTGTTTTAGTTAAGATGTAGACACAAGAGAAGTTTGCATGCACGCTTCCTTATTAATTACTTTACTTCACATCTTGCTCCTAGAACAGAATCTTTATAAATTTGTTCAACAAAAACAGTCCATTTTTCTGTAAATTTGATATAATATACTATATAATATGATTTAATAATCATTTACAATAACTAGGTGATGAAAAGCTCAGTTTTAATTAGTAAACAAAATTCTTGCAAAGCACCTGTTATACTATACAGCTTTAAAGTGAAGAACTTTAGAAACAGGCTTACGATGTTGTGAAATTTCAGATTAAACTAAAAACCTAGCAGCTGATGAAGTTCACATGTGGCATTGTGATACAGTACATGAGCAACATTTATGTCCTGTACACTTACAATACAGATAGAAACACACAGTTAAAGGGAGAATTCAGGTAACAGGAGACAGTTTAAGTGGTGTGTACTTCATTTTCTCTGAAAAACAAAGTAAGAACTTTTCCTTTTGTATATTTTCATGACTAATAAAAGGATAGAGAATTTCAGAAATGTATGATGTGTAGTATATATTTAATGTAATAGATATTTGTCAGAAAGCTAGGAGAAAGCTCAGTTCAGTCTGCAGGATACTGACCTGTGAGACATGGCGCTGTCTGATTATTAATATCCTAATACGGCTCTCTTAGCTAGATTTAAATCAGTTTACACTTTTTACGACATTATACTGCTCCGTTAAGATTGTCTCAATCATATTAAAACGCTACACATCCCTAACTCAGATTTTATTTCTAAATAAATACACAAAGGCCTAGCAACAAAGCGGACGGAAAACTTCTCTCTCCCTTTTTCTACCAGGAGTCAACTTTGTATCCATGGCAACGAGACCCCGCTTGCGCATGCGCAGAGGGAAGCGCGTCAATCAGCTGTCAGCGGTGTATCTGCGCATGCGCAGTACCATAACAGTTCAATAAGGCTAAATAGGGCGTTTGGGTTAACTTCTCTGATTGGGAAATAACTGTCATAAAATTCCTTATTTATGATATTTGACGAAAAAGATAGCCTAAAGCAGGCAACAAAAATGTAAAGGAAATGGTGTGATAAATAATGCTTTATGAAATCAGCATGCATTGTTGTATGCAAAAGTTTGTGCACCCCTGGACAATTAACTTATTTTGAAGATTTTTTTCAATGAAAAGAAGTAAACATAATCACAGCAGCAAAACATTTTCCTGCAAATAGTAATGCAGAGTTACTTTATACTGAAGAACTGATCCAGCTACAGAGTAGAATGGTGCGTCGCCACTCCTGTGTCAGCTTCCTGCAGGTCCTCAGTGCTGTTTTGGGGTTTTTGCGTTTCCTTTCTGCCCTGCATGCAGGCAGTTCTATCCGAGAGATTTCCTGGTCTTCTAGATCTTGCCTTGATTTCCACACTTTCCCTTAAATGTCACTTCTCAATGGCATTTCAGACTGCGGAAGCTGTGAGCTTTTTATAGCCTTTCTCTGCTTTGTAGATTCCTAATGCCAGTTCTTGACCTGTTCAACCCCTAATGAGTTCATTAAGTTCTGAGACTTTAGAGCTGGAAGTCCAAACCTGTTTGCATGCAACAATTCCTATTTGTTTTCATAATAAAGGATTTGGCTGGGGTGCCCAAACTTTTGTATAGCTTCAACTGTATATCATGTTATAATGTTAGGTTATTGGATATACATAGAATGTGTTTTAGTGAATTAAAGTGTTAAATAAACTCTGGCCAAGTCATTGCACACTTTTAAACTTTTAGTGTACACTGATTTACATCTTCCTGATTTTGACTTTAAACTCTGGTTAATGCTTTGATTCCACCAGTGACTAAAGGAAACCAGTTCTCATGTGAGCCAGATGAAGCAGGTTAAAATCCACGCCACTAGACGTCAGTAAAAGCTGATTATTTTTGCACAGACTGCAGGACTTTACAAAGCAGTCTGCAAGTGTCTGTGTCTGGTTCATCTAACCATCAGGTGCATTTATAGATCAAAGATGAGTTTAAAAATAACTCTACATTCATTTTGTTTACTGATAAATATAAGGTTGTCTCTGTCAGGAGGTTAAAGCAATTTTGTCTTCAAGCACTCTTACTTTCTCTGGTGCAGGCTTGGCTAAATACTAATTATAGGGTGCCAATAATTTTGCAACCAGTGTTTAGCATTACTTTTAGCAATTTATTATGTTAAAATAATCTTTGATATGGTGATTTGTGTGTGTGTGTGTGTGAGTGAGTGTGTGAGAGATGTTTCTTTTACATTTTTGTGGAAGGAGTCTCCAGTGTCAGCACTTTGTAACAGTCAGAGGTAAATGTGTATCTTTGTAAAACTCTCGTTTTCCGACATCTTCTTAGTTACATGACAAACTGCTTTTGTTTTGTTTTCTTTTGTTTTCTTTTGTTTTTTTGTCTTATTAACTTCAAGAGAGAGAAAAAAACAGAGGCTGGTGAGGGGACGACTGTTTACAGCTGCTATAACGTAAGTGAGAATTGTTTTACCAAAGTTTGTTGTGTCCTTCTTTAATACATAACAAATTGTCACTGTTGGCAGATTTCTGCAGTATAAGAGGAATAAAACACGTCGGGGTGGCAGCAGTAACTCCGCTTCATCACCACCCTGTTGCTGATTATTTTCCTGTAACAGCACAACACCTGTGAAATGAATGTGCTGAAACATGTTTAATCCAGATTTAAATTAGGGGGAGGAGGTGAAGTGAAGGCTTAGAGAGGTCATAAGACTCATGAACACTGCAGGCACACACACACACACACACACACACATAAATCCCTCCAAACTCCCAAACTGATTCTCTTTCCTCGTGAACGTGCCACAGCGGGAGCGCGCATTCAGCCTTCACGCGGGACCGCGCATTATCTGAAAGAAAAAAAAAAGATTTCTACTGATAAAAGGAAGAGGAGAATAAAAAAAAAAAAAGTTGTGAGAGAGGAGAAGTGAGCTCGGAGAGTGATGGTTTGATGCTTTGGAGCTGACAGGAGGGGCGAGTGTCACACAAGAAGAAGAAGAAGAAGAAGAAGAGGAAGAAGGAGGTAATAATAATAATAAAAAAAAGAAAAAGAAAAAAAAAAGCCTGATGGAGGGTAAAAGATGTCCGCGTCTCCTGCCACCCACCCGAAATCGATTGCGTTACATCCACAAATCTCTCCACTTTGACGTATAAAACGGGACGCATGGTGTGGAAGAGTCGAGTGTGTTCTCCAGAGTCGGACAGGAATATACACACACTCACTCACACACACACACACACACACACACACACTCTCACTCACTCACTCACACACACACACACACACTCACACACAACCACCGGCCGCCACCAAGCAGTGTAAGTGTGCATTCATTTTTTTACTTATCAAAGTTGTTTAAAGTGAAAAATGTGTTAGTTTATGAAGTACATGATGATGCATGTTTTAATAGAAATGATGTGCGCGTGCTGAATTCATAAACACCTACAGTATTGACTTAACACCTACACTGCATATCTGTGTTAAGCTGGACTTAGAATAAGGCTATTACTTATTATAACCCTTATTATGTGCCTATTATTATAACCATGCCTTTAATTTATAGTAATCAAACGTAATTAATCAGCACTGGAGGTGTTAATTCACTGCTGTTGGTGTTAATGTTGGTGTATAAAAAGACATAAGAATTGATTTAATACTTTAAGAGTATTACAGGTGTCAAAAATGCAGATTAAACACACGTAAATCTGTGAGGTAGTTAATTCAACACCATCAGTGTTAATGCAACACAGTGAGTGTTATAAAGTGTTCATTCATATCTAAGAGGTAATTAATGGACACTGGAGGTGTTAATTCACTGCTGGCTGTGTTTATTCTGTATAATAAGTAAGATTTGATTCAGTACTGTAACAGTAGGCTGATACAGATGTTCATTCAACTCAGTAACTCTTAAGCATTTGTTTGCAATTTTAATGTAAGTATTGATTCAGTGCTTTGAGTGTTCATTCAGTGTGGTAAGTAAGAACTGATTGGATTAGAGGTGTTAATTCAACAGTGCAATTACATGCAGTAGATTAGACACAGTTAAAGTATTGATTTTAAATCCAAGTGGTAATTAATCAACACTGGAGGCATTATTTAACCACTGTCTTGTGCTTTTATTTCAAGAAGTAAGATTTGATTCAATACTTTAAAAGTAGGCAGTTATAGGTGTTTATTCAACACAGTAACTGTTGAAATGTTTTTAATTAAATTTTGATTAAGTGGCAATTAATCAATTCTATAAGCCATGATTCAATGCTTTGGGTGTTAATTCTATATAATAAGTACAAATTGAGTATTAATTGAGTGTTAATTCAACACAGTAATTAAACACAGTTTAACATAGGTAAAGTATTCATTTTAAATCTAACAGGTAATTAATCAACACTGCTGTCAGTGTTAATTTGATATAATCAGTGAGAATTGATTTAGTACTGTAAGAGTGAGCTGGTACAGGTGTTCATTCAACACAGGACCTGTTGAAGTCTTTATTTTAATTTTAAGGAGTAATTAATCAACCTTGTAAGTATTGATTCAATGCTTTCAGTGTTAATGAAATATTCTAAGTAAGAACAGAACTTCAGTACTTTAACAGAGAGCTATTAGAGGTGTTAATGCAACACATTAATTAAAAGCAGTTGACTGAATATAGCTAAAGTGTTGATTTTAAACTGAAGTGGTCATTAATCGCTATTAGACTGGAGGCATTAATTCAGTGGGTGTTTTATTTCAGACGTAAATCAAGACATAAACTCAACACTGTTAATGGATGAGTTGAACACTTTGGGTGTTCATTCAACCTGATAAGTAACTTTAAAATAAGGTTGTTAAAGGTGTTAATTCAACACTTTCAAAGTATTGTTTAAATCTAAGAAGTAAATAATCAACACTTGTAAGTATTAAATTAACACTCTCTGTGTTATACATAAGAATTGGTTCAATACTTTAAGAGTATTATAGCAATGAATTTATTTCAACAATGAAATTAAATACAGTGAAAGCGTGAATTAAAATCAAAGAGGCACAATAGACACTGTATGTGTTAAATCAACACAAACTGATGTTAATTTAATAAAGTACATGTTCTTATGTGTTCACTGAAGATCATTAAACATTGTAGGTGTTAATTTAACACTGTGAGGTTTAAGTAATTGCACTAAAATTAATAATTATAATGATAATAACAGGTCATTCATAGACATGACATTAATTCAACACATGTTTATATATTCAAACTGAAGATTGTTAGTGTAGGTAAAGACAATAAATTAATAATTTAATACTAATTTCATATTAATAGTTGATTTATCAATACTTTGAGACAAATAAGGAGTGTTAAGTATGCAACAGTAATGCTAAAATATTAATTCAGCACATTTAATAAGTAATTAATCAACATTTAAAATATATACAGTATATGCTGCATTATTTATTAACTCTATAGGTGGGTCAGTGAAAAAAAAAAGATCAATTGTCAGAAAATTGTTAGTTGTTTCACCAGACAGAAATCATCAGGTGTCACAAGCATGCATTATTTAAAAAATAATAATAATAAAATAAAATGTTAAAAATAAATGTATTTACCGCTACTGATAAATGCAGTTAATAAAGTAGTCTTTATACAGTAGTGTCTGCATTGCATAAGACATTATACAGTACATGTTTATTTGTTCTTGTTCTTAAATTTAAGCTGATTTTATAATGTTTCACAAACACGACCATGTTTTAAATATTCGATTTCTCTTTAAAATACAGAAAATTATATTTAAAAAAAAAAAAACACACAAAAGCATGTATGAATTACAGAAGCTGTTGCAGTTACAGGTCTTACCTGTGTGAATTTAGTTTCCTGCCACAACTGCTTAACCGTATAAGCTTCAAATTTTTTTATGGATTTGGGTCATGGCTTGTGTAGTTGAAGTTTAGTGGCCTTTATGTCATATATCTACTTCATTAACACGACATCTAACCCTTTATAACTGGTTAGTGCTGTTATTCATCTTAAAGCACGTTGAAATGTACAGGGATCAAATGCTGTCAGATTGTCAGGGATTTTTGTACGAACGTGTCTTGACTGGGTTTCCTGTGCGTGTGTGTGTGTGTGTGTGTGTGTGTGTTTGTTTATCAGGCTGAAAAAGCCATGCAGGCTGAGAAGAGATGGCACATATTGTTGAGTGTAATTCTTTTGCTCATCACCTCCAGCCGGTGCATGGACAGCAGAGAAGTGACGCAAGGGGACAAGCAAACTCTGCTGGACCTGCTGCTGCGCGTGATCAGGGAAGGCGAGCGGGAAAAGCTCAACACGCGGGAAAAATCCGCCCACAGCAGGCCCATAGGTGAGCTGGTGATGATGATGATGATGATATAAATATAATCCCTGCTGTTACATATTCATGTGAATATTGTAGCATGATCTCTGGATGTGGGTGCGGTTTCACATCTGCTCTAACCAATCCACTTCTAGTTTCTGGTCTATTTACCAGCTTGAAAGTGTAACTGAATCAAGACGTGAACAACGAGATGTTGTACAGGGTCATACAGGGTTAAATACACATACAAAAGAACAAATATTGTAGGAGGTAATTAATTAATAATTGAATAATTGACACTGTATAAGGTGTACAGTTACATCCAACATGATTGAATTCTCAAATGTGCAAGGTGTTGATTAATTTTCTATAACTGCACAACTCTGACAGTAGTTTCGTCTGTAATATAAATCACAGCTTAATATTAGTGCGCTTGTTCTTATACGCTATTGTTTCCATAGTAACAGCTCTTTCCCAACACTTCGCATAATCTAAGGCTAATAATAAACAGATGAAAAAACATAAAATCATTAATATGGTAAAGTTTTCTGTAAGAGGATGTTTATTTAACGTTTATTTGTCTTCAGGACAGAGGAGTTTACGATTTGCGGTTTCTGGGTATAAACGACTATTTGTTTAAAGCTACGATTGCGTGAGTGAGAACAGGAACTAACTTGTTTCATGGATGTTCCACTTAAAAAGCGTTCATTAATAAATTCAACACTGTAATCATTGGCAAATTGCAGTGGTATAATCAACTTGATTATTCACAGCACCACAGCGTGGATTATTTTCATATAACAGCCTGGGGCAACGTTTATTATTCCTTACTTAAGTTTATTTAATGAACAGCTATTTTTATTAGAAGTATTCTTTAAAAGTCCTAACGGTTCATGTTCACTGCCTCTAGTGGCAGTTGGATGTATTGCACCTATATTTTGTCCTCAGCAAGACATGGTCCCGTCCGACCGTGGTGTACTTTCAATGCACAAAAATTGTATTAAGATTTCTAACCTACATAAAAGGTGGAAAAAAAATTCAGGATTCAGATCATGTATATATTTCTGACAAATTGTGGCATTTGGTGAGGAAGATGCTTGATCTGGAAGCATCGTAAAAACAATGCACTTGCTCTTTGACTCACTGAGTTTGACTTCACAAACACACACTCGGTGGAAACTGCTAGAGAGAAACTGACGGGGTGTAACCTATCCCATGTGGCTTCTTCAAAACAGTGAAGAAACGTCGCATAACGAGCCAATGTAGCATCTGTCAACCCATAAACACATTTCTCTCACAACAGTACACCTCATTCTAATGAAAGAAAGACATTAAACATTAAAATAGCAAATTAGTGCTAGCTTTTACCGCTTTAGCTAGTTAGCTAGCTTGTTGTGGAGAACTCAAACTATTATATTTTGCTGTAATGCTAACTATCTAATTTTTTGCATTAATGACATCACTGAGCCAAACAACACATTTGTACCAAATGTAGTAAACTGGCGTTAACATTTGTATTAGGTATATTAGCTACATAATATCTGTAGTAAAGGAAACCCCACATTTAACACTCATGCTCTGTTTAGTGCTGGTGTTTATTTTGCTCTGGTTGAGAAGCCGTGAAGAGCAGATGACGGTGATTTGTGTAATCAAGCGTTTACTCTCCTCACTCTAACGAAGGAAGTTTGCCAGCTGCCTTAGCGATGTTTGGCTCAGAGCTTGAGCGCTGGCAAGACTAAACCGACGAATGAGAGCATCGCACTGCCAGCATTAAAGTGTGATCCAGAGGTAGAATCCCTGTGTTATATCACTCAGTAATATCACTCAGGCAGTTCAGGAGTGACTGCGCAGTGATGTGTTGCTTCATCTTTGGACTGCATTAAAAATGAAACAATGACTCTGAGAGTCAAGAAGGTCATCGTAAGGAGGAAAAAAACGATAAGCGATAAGCAGTAAGGCACTATAATGATTTCTTAGACCAAACCAAAACCCAAATTCAGGGTGGAATAATGAAGCTGAAACCTAGCTGGGATATTTTCATGCACATTATATTTAACTTGACTTTATGATGCTTTCAAATGAAACTGTAAAGAAATGAAAATCATTGTATAGAAGACACACCGTATAATCTATGACTAATTAAAAGACGTGCTGTTATTTAACAAATTAAAGTATATGCAGAATAGAAATATACAATCGCAGGTTTACATTAATGCACTCGTTTTAATACGTTATCATTTCTATAGTAACAGCTCATTCACAGGGACTTGAACAGGCGACGTTCCGCATGAATAGATTTTAAAAAGTGTGTAATCACTGATACGGCGAAGTTTTCTAGAAGGAGATAAGTAATTTAACATTTATGGAAGGAGTCTCCAGTGTCAGCGCTTTGTAACAGTCAGAGGTAAAGCTGGAACTTTAAGTTTTCCAACATCTTCAGGACAGAGGAGTTTACTTTTTTTTTTTTGTGGTTTCTCGGTAACATGACAAGCAGCACAAACTGGAGTGTTTTACTTCTTACTTATTTTAATTTTATGATTTTTTTAATGTGATATGGTTTGATAGTGTTCATGTGTGAGATCTTTGAGAGTCAGATTTCTGCTGAATACAGGATTATGTTGTGAAAGAAGTAAATTGTTCCTCCTAACACCTGCACTTGTTCACTTGGATGCCCTTTAAAGATTTTTTTTATTTGTACTTTGGAGTTTAATTAATTACAAACAGCTCATAAACTGGTTCTTGCGAGTCTGGCCAGTCCTCACATGCGCTGGACTTCAGCCAGGTCAGAATATCTACACACACGTCACAGAGGCTCTGGCGTACGACTCACATGGAGGAAAATGTGTAAAGAGGTGTCCATAATGTCACTGAATCCTATCTAATGTTGCACGTAATGTCCCTAATGGTCCACTATTTCTTCTTTACTGTCAGAGATAAACTGAGTTACGCTGCCATGTGAGCGCTTTGTGTTAATAAACCACGCTGTGAATTAACCATCCGTCTCAAATTCATTCATAATACAGGGTGAGTAATCGCCGCGTCCGCAGGAGGCTATAATTAGCAGCACGGATTTGGGCATCTGACATTGATAAGCATTACAACACTGAGAAATAATCTCCTTACAACAGGAAGCTCTGAGTGTGAAGACTGTTATGGGAAAAATATAATAATAATAATAATAATAATAATAATAATAATAGAATGTAAAATAACAGAACATTTTGGACAAAAGTCCTGCGTTAGCTGTTTAAGCAGAGTGCTTCTGAAGCTGTAGTGAAACCAATGGATAGTCTGCTCACCCTGACTCAAGCATAGCTTCACATCTTAGTCATACACTATATGGTCAAAAGTATGTGAACACCTGACCATCACACCCATATGTGCTAGTTGAACATCCCATTCCAGATTTATTCCCTCTTTATTGCTGTTGCACTCTTCTGGGAAGCTTTCCACTAGATGTTGGAGCGTGGCTGTGGGGATTTGTGTTCATTCAGCTACAAGAGCATTAGTGAGGTCAGGCACTGATGTTGGGATGTCGAGGAGGTCTGGGGTTCAGTCGGTGTTCCAGTTCATCCCAAAGGTGTTCAGTGGGGTTGAGGTCAGGGCTCTGTGCAGGACACTCGAGTTCTTCCACTCCAACCTTCACACACCATGTCTTCATGGAGCTCGCTTTGTGCACAGGGGCATTGTCATGCTGGAACAGGTTTGAGTCTCTTAGTTCCAGTGAAGGGAAACTGTAATGCTACAGCGTACAGAGACGTTCTATACAATTGTGTGCATCCAGCTTTGCGGTAACAGTTTGGGGAAGAACCACATACGAGTGTGATGGTCAGGGGTGCACATACTTTTGGCAGTATAGTGTATCTTTGAAGACAAAGGATTTGAAAGGCATTATCCATTACAAACCGACAGACTGTTGTCCGATGATTGTTTTGTCGAGCAAATTCACACCATCTGAGTGCAATATTTCTCCTTTCTCCTGGCATTTCGAATATCTTCTTGCTTCACTACAGCCTCAGAAGCACTCTGCTTACACAGCTGATGAAGGACTTCTGCCCAAAATGTTCTGTTTCACTGGAAACCTTGTGCAAATACTAAACCTTTACCACTTCTACCATTTTAATAAAACGAAACACTGTGCAGCTGGATTTGGGAGGAACCCCAGGCGTGGTTGCTGATTTAAACGAGGTTGGGTTGAGGATGATATCGAAAACAAATACCTACACACACACCCTCACATTCCACACCCAAATATTCACTTATCTCAGTGTAAAAACATGCAGATAAACAGAGTGCTTATTTCCATCGGCTGTTCATCATAAGGGAAAATAAGATTGGGATAAAAATAAACAGCATGGATAGTGTGGATAAAGTGTGCAAAATTCTGATGCTATATATAATTTAACCTGTTAAACTCTGAGGTTATTATTCAAATATTCGTCTTAAAGCGTATAATTCAGTGTCTACAGTGAAGCGATTAAGGAAGGTGTGAAGTTACTAATGCAGCTTGTAACTAACGTTAATGAAAAACCGCAAAACGTAAACTCCTCTCTCCTGAAGACGTCGGGAAATTTAAAGTTACAGCTTTACCTCTGACACTGGAGACTCCTTCCATAAATGCTATATAAACATCACCATATCAAAGATTTGTTAAAAAATTTGTTGAATAACAACAACTTTCTTATCCTCTGAGCTGTTACTATGGAAACGCTAACATATTAGAACGAGCACATTTATATAAACCTAAATATATTTGCCCTACTGTCAGAGCTGTTGTTATATAAAATTACTCAACACATTCTGACCAATCACAATTCATTATGATGTGGTATAATTTTTTTTTTTAAATACAGAGAATTAATACATGCTTAGTTAAATTTATGCATTTAACTGCTAGATATAATTGGTTATTACACGGGTCTTTGGTCTTACCAGGTACTCCAATTTCCTCCAAAAACAACAAAAAAAATATGCCAAGAGGTTAAAAAGTCTCAAAATTTCCCCTAGGTGTTTATTATAAAAGTATGATGTGTCTTTCTTTAATAAATAGAATGTAATCATTGGCAAAGTGCTGTGATAGAAGAGGAATAAAACACTTCAGGACATGCGGTTATAGGAAAATAATCAACTTGAGGGTTGTAACAGTAACTCTGCTTCGTCGCTCCACCTTGTCGTTGATTATATTTTTGTAATCTGTTACTCGGCTTCGTTAAAGGCGGTTTTGACTTCATATTTTGCAGCGCTGTACAGTTTCCTGTTGTGACACAGAGCAGTTGTTGTTGAAAATGACTGACTTAATTAAGAAATTTGCCCATCCCTCAGTGTTCTCACATTGATGTAGTTAAATTTAAACTCTTCTGCCTGTGGAACAAACGCTGGAAAGTTAAACGTTCATCAATGGAACATGACATTTTCGCTCCCTGAGAAAACGGAAGGTCCCGTCTGGATTCTCTCGTTTCCGTGCCGCAGGCTGGTGGCGATCTCCCGTACACCTGTACCCAAAGAAACGTCTGTTTTATGGCCTTGTTTATTTATTCACCCTCACACTGTTCCATCTGACGGCTTAAACAGGAACAGATCTTCTGAAACAGCGTACAGACATGTACTGAGAACCTGTGGGACCTAAACATCTGCTCACCTCATCAGGGATCTCTAATGTTCTCTAACGTTCTCTTCTGCAGCTGAAAACAATCGAATCTCATGCATCAGACTGTTTCAGAAGTTCCAATTTGTTTTTTCTCTGTTTTTGTGTCTTTATCAGAGATCGTCCTAAGAGATGTCAGCATTAAAGACAGGTTTATAAAACATTTCACAGGTAAGTAATCCTGATTTGCAAATTTGATTTACTTTTAGATAAATGACAGTAGCAGACAAGAATAGAAAACATCTGATGTCTGATTTATGATCTGTCTGTCTGCAACAGCATCTAATATCATTAACCAGCGTTAAATTTAAAAAAAAGACCCGAGTCTAGCACTGAAGTTCAGCACTGGAAAAAGCAGACACATTTTTCCTCGACCTCCTCGAAGGTCACCGTGGTGTGCACGCATTTCTGATGTATGGAAATTATCCACGCCATATTCCCCCTTTTCCCTCTCCCAGTCTTTGCAATATATCTTATGCTAGAAAAGGTTCTGTATATCGTACACACACTCGATCATGGTTGCGCTGTACATGATTAACGGCATTAAAGAATTATAAATCTGGCTCAAACAGTCGACTCAATCATCAACAATGCGTCACTAATATCTTGGCTATTAGACTGCATTTTGGGGGAAATTTGTGGAAATTCAGTGAGCGTTTGAGCTTCAACAGCAGCAATTTTGCGTCCAGTTGTGGTCCTTTGCTTGCAAGTCCGTACACAGCGGTCAGGTAGACGTTCAGTTCAGGTGACCCCGAGCCGTTTAAGCTGATTAAGCGCCCCAAGCCCTGAGGCGGCTGCGATAATTGGTGCGAAAATCCATTATCCAGAAGCTAATCCAAAGAGCCTGACATGCTTTATTGAAACGTTTAATTCTTTGGCCTCGTGTGAAGCGGGAGCGTGTGCTAATCCGTTCTTTTGGGTCCCTGCATAGCTAAAGCGGGGTGACTCACTTTTTCTGGGAGACAGTAAAACCATCTCCAGCGATGTGAAAAACTTCTGTCACTGAACTGTAAGATGTAAAATTGCGGCCATGCGTAGACGACTGACAGGAGATTTCTCTGATTTATGCAGTTTTCTTTTTTTAAATGCAGGATTAGATAACCTGCCTATTTCATAACCCTGACTAGAGAACTGTCTTTCTTTTAAGCAGGACCAGTCAAGTTCCCATCGGAGTGCAGGATGCATTTTCACCGAATTTACCACAACACACGGGATTGTGCCAGACCAGCATGTACGTCCACATGTCACATTTCACATTTCACATTCAAGTGGTGTTGAATTAGTCACTGATTAAAGATGCACTGATACTGATACTGGTATGAGGTACTGATCCAATACCGTGCTCTGATACCAACATCCCATACCAGGTGATACTACGTGATACTACGTAAGCCTAGTCTATACTCTGTCACGCTAACAAACAGAAAGGACAGTGAATTAGACGTATTTCACAATTAATCAAAGAACTACGGCATCTTCCCGTAACAGTAGTGGAGTAGAATAGTGTAGCGAGCGTGCAGAGAAACCATCGAGCACTTCACTTCTGCGAGCACTGAGCACTGAGATAGGCTACATTCCTTTACTCTTTGCTTTGCTTTCAAGTCACGACATTTTTAATGCCCACGCTCGCTGATACTGCTCTGCGCATTCAGATCGGCCACAATTGCACTCTCTATTACAGATACTGTTTAAACCGTAACATCTTTAACATAAAATTCAGCACGAGGAGCTCATTGCTCACAGCACACGTCAATACCGAACATAAACATGGCTGAATAAAATGCTCCATGACGTTCCTGATTGATTAATGCTAAACAGGTTGCTCATTTCGGTATCAGGATCTGTATTGTATCGATGCATTCTTATCTCTGATATTAACTGTTTAGCTGGAATTCCTTTTCTGGTTGTGTAACTGTACCTTTGTGTTTTTGTGTGTGGTTGTGTTTTTTTGCTTAATGCTGGAATGCACAGGGAGGCTTTATTAGACAATTTCACAATCTCTATGCAATGTCTGCAGCTCCAACTCCCAGGCTTCCTCTCCACCCTTTTTAAGTACACTCACCATCCAGGAGCCAAGATAAAGAAAGATATGATTTATTTGTAAAGGCTGTGTGGTGGTGGAAAGTCAGAAATTCATTAAAAATAAAAATAAGGAATTAGAGAAGATTGCAAATTTGGAAAAGGATCACGATTACAGATGGTAAGAAGGTGTTGATTAGTTTTCTATAACAGCAGCTCTGACAGTAGTGCAGCTGCAAATCACAGGTTTATATTAATGCACTTGCTCTAATACATTACCGTTTCTATAGTAACAGGGACCTAAACAGATTAAAAAACGTGTAATCGTAAGTTTTTCGTAAGAAGATGTTTTTCTGAACATTTATGGAAGGAGTCTCCAGTGTCAGCACTTTGTAACAGTCAGAGGAGTTTACGCTTTGAGGTTTCTGTATAACGAATGACAACAAGCTGCATTTTTTTGTCTTATTAACTTTAAGAGAGAGAAAAAAAGAGAGGCTGGTGAGGGAACTTGCTGGGGTGTAAGAGGAATAAAACACTTCAGTATGTGCTGTTATGGAAAAACAATTAACTTCAGAGTGGAAAAAGTAATTCAGCTTCATCACACCACCCTTTCGTTGATTATCCTCCGATATCAGCTTGACTCAGAGTGTTTTATTCCTTACTCATTGCTTTATTAACATTATTGCTGAAGTTATGGTTTATTAATGAACTAATTCATTTACATTTTAAACAAAAGTAACATGGTGATATATAAATATTTCAGAAGACATGAAATATTTCAGCAGATGTAGATGTGTTTCTAATCAGAATTTTGATCATCATAACAATTCCATGAGAAGGGAACACTTTAAGGATGAAAGCGTGTGAAGGAACGAGGCTTGGGCATGTGTTTTTGATGAAATAAAAAAGAATCACTGAGTAAAATTTGCTTTATTTTTTCTCCTCAGTCTATAAAAGATGTGCGAGATTGCTGATGAGGCTAGCGATGAGCCCGCTGTGTGCTCAGCCGTAACACAGTAAGTGACACGTAAGTCATTTTTCTAAATAACTCCCTGTTAAAAATGCTTCAAGTTCGTTGAATTGAACCAAAATGTAAATCGATTGGAATATTGAGTAACACCTAATGTGAGTTTAATCGTAACCACCTGGTAGATTTCCTGTGGAAAGTGGATCCAGGCCGAGGTTGGACAAAATACTGAAAATCACTGCTTTTGTTAGATGACCCTTTTGGAGACCCGATGGCAGGTGAACCAATTCCCAAATTGGCTGCTCTCTCCTGTCCTGGATTGAGGTTTCTGCTTGGAGGAAGATAAAATGAAACATAAAAAAATGAACTTCAGCTGAATTATTAGTTCTTTCGCAATGCTGCATCTGTAAGCGTGACTCATTGCCCCAGAGCTAAACACACAGAAACATCCATATTTGAGTTTCCATGCCTCCAGGAGATGAGAAACTCAGAAAGAATGGATTAATGCTTAAGTATTAAGCATTTTGCTCGAACACCACTTGTCATTGCTGTTGTGGTTTTGTATGTAATTTTGTGATGACTGACTTTCTTCTTATTTGTGGATTTGTTGTTGTTTGTTGTCGGTGTAGTGAAAAATAGGGATGGAATAAGGATAAAAACAAAATGGCATCCCAAAAAAAAAAATTTAGATACTTTACAGAGAGAAAAAAGAAAGAAAATGCTGTTACTAAAATCTTCTCTGAAATCTGAATAAATGTCCGAACGCAGGAGTCAGCTGTCATTTTAATTTCATTCTGATTTCACAAATTCCCCCTCTCCGAGTGCAACAAATGCTGCTTTCATATCATTTAGTTTTTTTGGATTCACACCACATGTTTTTGTTTCTGTTCCAGTCCAGGCTCCGCCTCTGTCCTGTCATTGGTTTGTTAGCTGATTGTGTTCAACTGTACTGTGTCTCGCCCTTGATTATTTGCGAAGTCTTATCGTACATTTCTAGTGTTAAGTCCAAGCATTGTTTCGCCAGTGCCATGTGCCACGTTTCCCGGATTTTGAACCTCACCTCTGTTCCCCGTCTTATGATTAGTGGAAGCAGTTATCCAAGATTGTTGCGCTAAGGACTTGGACAGTGATTAGCGAGTTCGCCATAATAAAGCAAGCGTTGTATTTGTGCACTTGCATCCTGCCTTCTTTCACCATACAGTACACTACTACACCGTTAAGGGATCTTCAGTTGTCTCTTGACAGTTCTGTGTAGAAAACGGAGTGTTTCTATACCAGAAACAGCTCCAGGCAGAACCCTTTTAAAAAGGCTTAGCACCTTTATTATCCACTGAACCCTTAAAAACTGTTGGAGAACCGTTTTTCTAAGAGCAAAATGTTAAAGAAAATGAGCAATAATTTGGAGTTTGTATGACGAACCTTCCCAGTTAATACACACACTCCTAGAAAAAGGGTTCTTTAACAGTTCATTGGAAAATGTAAGGGTTCTTAGCCTCCAAAAATTGATTGGATCTTTGCGAGCGATGCGTTCAGGTGTGCACGGTGCTCGATAGACTTCCTCTGATCTGCGTGTGTCCTTACAGGTTTGGTAACATTAGCAACCCTTTCATCACCTCTGACGATATTTTGTGATAAAATTTTGTATCCATTAAAAATTGGAATTGAAAAAATTGCTGTGTGCATTTTGGAAGTCTGAGGAGAAAAACATTAAAGCCGTTATTTTTACTGACTAAAACAGACTGCTGTCTTTTTTCATCAAATTAACAATAAACCAATGACTAAATCTGACTAAATCTAAATCCAAATTAGCTGTTAGAATTACCACTGACGTAATCTTCAAATGGGCTGAAGAGCAGAATAGTATTTTTCCGTCTGTGTTTTGACATCGGCGGTGGCAGTAATGGACGACCGAGGACAAATCCTAAGACATAAAAGCATGGAGAATGTGCTTTATTAGGAAATGAAGTGTGAAAGATTCACCTGGAGCCATTGTTCCAATTGCTTTTCCTAGAAGCTAACAGAAATGTTCAATTGGCCGTTGATATATTGAGTCAGTAATTATCTGTGAATTAGTAAAAGAAGTGTCTCAGGCACTTTAAGGCAGATCAAGGGGTCAAACTTTAAACACCTTCACACTTGGCCTGAATACTTGACTACGCACTCAACTGCTGGTTTCTGTTCACTGGACTGGTTTCAGATTGGATGCACAATTCCATACATCACTTCTGCACACGCAAAATGGTAGGCAGAAGGTTCATCCATTTATTTTTTAAATCTTTTATTTTCCTTACCAACACTCCATAACAACCCTTTCCGCACCATCACCAAACTTGAAACAGGAAGTAACGTGACAATCTGAGCCAATCACGTTGCTCGGTGAGGAGCGCTGAAAGCAGATCGCTTCCACACATGATGCGGATCACGGTTAAAGCTCGAAAACAGATTTCACACTTCATAAAACATACCGAACCTTTGGCAGAAAAAGACAAAGAACTCAAAAAAAACCTCACAATTGAAAAAGTACAGTTTTGCCTCTGCAAAGTTACTCATGTAAACTATTTTCTTTTATTTCAGAGCACAACTTTTTTTCTTATAAAGCCATCGCTAAGAGATGGAGAGGAGAAGAACAAAAAGAGGGAAAAAATATAGAAGGGGAGGAAAGAAAAGTAAAAGGGAAAAATGCATAAAGAGACAAAAAAGTAAAAGAAAAAATGTAATTAATAATAAACAGTAAAAAAGAGACAAGAGAAAAAATATTATGTACAAAGACAAATATTATGTACAAAGACATTTATAGAGTTGCTGCCCTGTGAAACATTTCAAATCTGATTTTATAAATTCATAACAGAAGGTTCTCAAAATTCAGTTCTCAAGTGTTTTAATGGTTTTTAACACAGAACAACTGAATGTAGATTTTTTTTTTAATGAAATGATGACTTTTAAATTTTAAAATGTTTGAATGTATTTTGGATGAAATGTAGGTTAAGTTTTGACCAGAGTTTGGGTCACTAAATGGCACGTATGCATTAAAACGATCGATTTCTAATTCAGGATGTGTGTCTATGTTTCAGATGCTGAAGTTACAGAAGACGGAGCTCTGAGGAATTTGGAGCAAATTTATTTTCCGAGGAAGTGCCTTCCAGTCACACCAGTTAGAGCTAGAAATTAAAATATATTACTGAAATACTGTAACATTTTAGTTTTTTTTTTAATCATTTGTGTCCATATTAAAAATTCCTTCAAAATATAGTTTACTTTTAATTGTATGTATTATTTAACATCACAGCCATTTATTTATTCAAATGATATGTAAATATTCAGTCCTAATAATCAGATAATATATTTAAAAATGTATGTTTTGTTCTTTAAATATATTGTTTTGTGTCGCATAGATAGTTTTATAGATATTTCTATATTCTTCATTTCATCCTCATGTTTGATTTTGAGTTTTGTGAATATGAAAGTTGCCTCTTTTTTGTCCGAGTTGCTTACGATGCTGTGGTTGTGGTGATGTTTAATGTGGCACTTATAGAAATAATTTCAAACAATTTAAACAAAGAAAAGTCGATAATGGAAAAATTGCACTGATGTTTTGAAAAAATAAAAAAAGATTCAAGCACTTGACTGTAGTGAGATTATTTAAGATGATAATGAGCAGAAAGAAAGAAAGATTGGACAGGTGGATAGATGGATAGACAGGTGAGGGGATGGACAGACAGGTGGGGGATGGATGGATAGATAGGTGGGGGATGGATGGACAGACAGGTGGGGGGATGGATGGGCAGACGGGTGGGGGGATGGATGGACAGACGGGTGGGGGGATGGATGGACAGACGGGTGGGGGGATGGATGGACAGACAGGTGGGGGGATGGATGGACAGACAGGTGGGGGATGGATGGACAGACGGGTGGGGGATGGATGGACAGACAGGTGGGGGGATGGATGGACAGACAGGTGGGGAGATGGATGCACAGACAGTTGGGGGATAGATGGGCAGACAGGTGGGGGATGGATGGACAGACAGTTGGGGGATAGATGGACAGACAGGTGGGGGGATGGATGGACAGACAGGTGGGGGATGGATGGACAGACAGGTGGGGGATGGATGGACAGACAGTTGGGGGATAGATGGACAGACAGGTGGGGGGATGGATGGACAGACGGGTGGGGGATGGATGGACAGACAGGTGGGGGATGGATGCACAGACAGTTGGGGGATAGATGGGCAGACGGGTGGGGGATGGATGGACAGACGGGTGGGGGATGGATGGACAGACAGGTGGGGGATGGATGGACAGACAGGTGGGGAGATGGATGGACAGACAGGTGGGTGATGGATGGACAGACAGGTGCCTACCAGAGTAAAGAGTAAACCAGGAGTCAAAAGCATTACAAACAAATAAATTACCAAACACTCCTTAGCACTGTTCTTCATCTGGCTCAATCATTTCTATAAAACATTTCTGATGAATGAATAAATACAGAAAATGTAGAAAATCACTCTACAAATGTCTGACCCGAGTTTTCTGTGTTCATTAAAATTAGATAGTAAAGAGACTCAGCTAGAAATGCAAAAGATTTTTGCACATTCGTAGACAAACAATAATTATTTTCAAAACGTTTTGTTCCATTACAATTTTTTACAGCTGAAAAAAGAAGAAATGTACGAACTAGAACACTGTCCCTCTCATGCCGATTTTGAAATACTTGGCAACCCATTCTTGCCGTCTTGGGGAAAACACAATCTGCTCATAATCTCTGAACAACAGCAAACGTCCCAGTTTTCAACAGCTGAGAGAAGCAAGTTTCCAGCTCATGCATATATTTCAGAATATTACAAAGCATATAACTTTCATCAGGAAAAACACCGAAATGGTGAAACGTTGAAACAGTTAAACGCTGTTACTCTAAAATACTGAAACACTGAAACACTGTTACTCTAAAATACTGAAACACTGAAACACTGTTACACTAAAATACTGAAACATTAAATGCTGTAACACTAAAATACTGAAACACTGAAATGCTGTAACACTAAAATACTGAAACACTGAAATGCTGTAACACTAAAATACTGAAACACTGAAATGGTGTAACACTAAAATACTGAAACACTGAAATGCTGTAACACTAAAATACTGAAACACTGAAATGGTGTAACACTAAAATACTGAAACACTGAAACGCTGTAACACTAAAATACTGAAACACTGAAATGCTGTAACACTAAAATACTGAAACACTGAAATGGTGTAACACTAAAATACTGAAACACTGAAACACTGTTACACTAAAATACTGAAACATTAAATGCTGTAACACTAAAATACTGAAACACTGAAATGCTGTAACACTAAAATACTGAAACACTGAAATGGTGTAACACTAAAATACTGAAACACTGAAATGGTGTAACACTAAAATACTGAAACGCTGTAACACTAAAATACTGAAACACTGAAACACTGTTACACTAAAATACTGAAACACTGAAATGCTGTAACACTAAAATACTGAAACACTGAAATGCTGTAACACTAAAATACTGAAACACTGAAATGCTGTAACACTAAAATACTGAAACACTGAAATGCTGTAACACTAAAATACTGAAACACTGAAATGCTGTAACACTAAAATACTGAAACACTGAAATGCTGTAACACTAAAATACTGAAACACTGAAATGCTGTAACACTAAAATACTGAAACACTGAAATGCTGTAACACTAAAATACTGAAACACTGAAATGCTGTAACACTAAAATACTGAAACACTGAAATGCTGTAACACTAAAATACTGAAACACTGAAATGCTGTAACACTAAAATACTGAAACACTGAAATGCTGTAACACTAAAATACTGAAACACTGAAATGGTGTAACACTAAAATACTGAAACACTGAAACACTGTTACACTAAAATACTGAAACATTAAATGCTGTAACACTAAAATACTGAAACACTGAAATGCTGTAACACTAAAATACTGAAACACTGAAATGCTGTAACACTAAAATACTGAAACACTGAAATGGTGTAACACTAAAATACTGAAACACTGAAATGGTGTAACACTAAAATACTGAAACGCTGTAACACTAAAATACTGAAACACTGAAACACTGTTACACTAAAATACTGAAACACTGAAATGCTGTAACACTAAAATACTGAAACACTGAAATGCTGTAACACTAAAATACTGAAACACTGAAATGCTGTAACACTAAAATACTGAAACACTGAAATGCTGTAACACTAAAATACTGAAACACTGAAATGCTGTAACACTAAAATACTGAAACACTGAAATGCTGTAACACTAAAATACTGAAACACTGAAATGCTGTAACACTAAAATACTGAAACACTGAAATGCTGTAACACTAAAATACTGAAACACTGAAATGCTGTAACACTAAAATACTGAAACACTGAAATGCTGTAACACTAAAATACTGAAACACTGAAATGCTGTAACACTAAAATACTGAAACACTGAAATGCTGTAACACTAAAATACTGAAACACTGAAATGGTGTAACACTAAAATACTGAAACACTGAAACACTGTTACACTAAAATACTGAAACATTAAATGCTGTAACACTAAAATACTGAAACACTGAAATGCTGTAACACTAAAATACTGAAACACTGAAATGCTGTAACACTAAAATACTGAAACACTGAAATGCTGTAACACTAAAATACTGAAACACTGAAACGCTGTAACACTAAAATACTGAAACACTGAAATGCTGTAACACTAAAATACTGAAACACTGAAATGCTGTAACACTAAAATACTGAAACACTGAAATGCTGTAACACTAAAATACTGAAACACTGAAATGCTGTAACACTAAAATACTGAAACACTGAAATGCTGTAACACTAAAATACTGAAACGCTGTAACACTAAAATACTGAAATGCTGTTACACTAAAATACTGAAACACTGAAACGCTGTTACACTAAAATACTGAAACACTGAAACGCTGTTACACTAAAATACTGAAATGCTGTTACACTAAAATACTGAAACACTGAAACGCTGTTACACTAAAATACTGAAACACTGAAACGCTGTTACACTAAAATACTGAAACACTGAAATGGTGTAAATGCTAAAATACTGAAACACTGAAACGCTGTAACACTAAAATACTGAAACACTGTAACACTAAAATACTGAAACATTGAAACACAGTGACACTAAAATAATGAAACAGTGAAATGGTGTAACGCTAAAATACTGAAACACTGAAACGCTGTAACACTAAAATACTGAAACACTGAAACACTGTTACACTAAAATACTGAAACACTGAAACGCTGTAACACTAAAATACTGAAACATTGAAACACAGTGACACTAAAATAATGAAACAGTGAAACGCTGTTACACTAAAATACTGAAACACTGAAACGGTGTAACACTAAAATACTGAAACACTGAAACGCTGTAACACTAAAATACTGAAACACTGAAACGCTGTAACACTAAAATACTGAAACACTGAAATGCTGTAACACTAAAATACTGAAACATTGAAACTCTGAAACCTTTAAACACTGAAACAATACTGAAAAAATGAAACGCTGTATCACTAAAATACAGAAATGCAGAAAACCTTAAACGCTGTAACACTAAAATACTAAAACACTGAAACACTGAAAACGAAAAAATCGAAACACTGAACCGAACAACAAAGAAAGAAAGAAAGAAACAAACAAACAAACAAAGGAACAAAGAAACCAAGTAAGGGAGGAAGGATAGATGAATGAATGAATGAATGAAAACATGTTTATAGATGACAGGACGTCTCAGTGTGTCCTAAACCACATCGCTGATGAAATGGACATAGTTGGAGGCTCAAATTTACAGAAAAAAAAATTCTGTGAGACTCACATTCAATACTTGAAGGAGGAAGGAAGTTTATTATTCCAGATTTTTTTCTAGCTAAAATAACATTATCTAACTCACTAGCAGTTTTAGATTAAAGAGGGCTTGTCAGGATTCTTTGGATATTAGAGGGATTTCCGTCTCTCCTTGGAATCTTCTCTGAAAGGAAAACTCCATGTTGTAGGGATCTGCATAGAACCATCAAGAGTTTCCCCCGAAGCATGAACCGATGAAGCCTTAAGAATGTAAATTACCAAAAATACAGAATGGCTATTAGTTAGCTAGCAATGAAAAGAGTGTTATCTTTTTCTTTTTCTTTTTTTAAACTTGACTTTTATTAAATTTAAAATTTTATACACTCGAAATGCAAATCTCAACCCTGCACCCCTCCAAACCATCCCAGCCCTCTTTACACCACATCAAATCACTTATAAATCAATTATAAATAAATAAATAAATTTATTCCCCTTCTCAAGCACATACAAAGATACAAATATAATTGGAATATAATTGACACTGAAATGGCGGGGACTTTTGACTCCACCTTCTGACTCCTTAATGTACCCGGTACTTTTTTAAAGACTCCTCGTTTCTGTTTTATCGTATGTTATTCTTTTTATTAATAAACAGGAATTTAAGTCTTTCGGCCAAGTCTTCAAAGATGGTCCACATACAGTATGTTCTTCCACTACATGCTAATCAGGCGTCTAGCAACAGACGTAAATCCAGCAATTTACCTTCGTATGCTTGACCTATAATGTCTCAGAGTATAGGCCAAGCATACATACGTAGCTTGAAGCATAAGGGAACATCTTGGAAGAGAATTTTGGAAATAGAGCCAATTTATTTGTGTCCAAAGGTTTTGTATTACTACACCTTCCCAGTGACAGAGTGGTAAAGTCCCTTGCTGATCAGAACATTTTATATACGTATCTGGGAGAAAAGAGTTACCTACTGAAGAGAAGTCAGACCACACGAGGTATCGCTCGAGCCGATCGTTTGGATTTATCGCTTTATTTATCGCTTCACAAATAGAGAAAATCTCAATTCAGGTGTCGCGCTGTTGCTTTTTCGCTGATATTCTAGGCGATATGTGAAACTTTGTGGTTTCACTCCTTACACTCTGACACTCATTTTAAAGGTACTTCAGGTATAATTTAGTAAATGAGCAGATGTGTGAGATGGTATGATGTTATTATAATATGACAATTGAACAAATTGCTGTAATGGTAGGTGATTATGGAAGTCTCTCAATAAGAGCTTGGGGAGGAATTTGAGTTGAGATGCTTATCGTCTCGGACCAGAAGAATGTTTTTGGCTCGTTCTCCACAATAAGGCTTGTTTTTACAAGAACAATGCAGATGGAACGTGACATCAGATGAGCTGACTTTATGTTGCACTGCTTATTTATCCTCATTAAACTGAATTGTTGCAGGCTGAATAAACACTGTAGAGGTTAAGACTGACACTAATAAACCACTCAGCGCTTAACCATCAGCCATGCTGCAGGAATAACACCCTCTCTGTCACGATGTTATAGGAAAACAATCAACAACAGAGTGGTGTGATGAAGCAGAGTTACTGTTACCACCCCAAAGTGGATTATTTTCCTAAAACATCACCTCCTGAAGTGTTTTATTCCTCTTATATGACGGGAGCTTGTTAATGATGTTGTGGATCATCCGCGAATTTAGCTCCTGTTCTTGCTATAAACAGTCGTTCCCTCACCAGCCTCTCTTTTTTTCTCTCTCTGGAAGATAATAAGACAAAAATCACAACTTGTCACGTTACTGAGAGACTGCAAAGCATGAAAAACAAAGTGCTGACACTGGAGACTCCTTCCATAAGTGTTAAATAAACATGTCAACAATTACACACTTTTTAAAATACGAAAGAAAGAAAGAAAGAAAGAAAGAAAGAAAGAAAGACAGAAAGACAGAAAGGGATGGACAGTGTTGACTTGTTTATTCCACTATAGATGCTAATTAATTATGAAGAGTTAGCAAGAATTGGCTTGCTAACTAGCAAGCAGATATTATTGACTTTCTATCAGTTGGCATGTTCAAGTAAAAAAATTAATTAATTTAAAAATTTGAAATCATCAAATAAAATGCATACTGTGGAATAGAATTATTAGCTTATAGAATTATTACTCACTGTAGAGTTAAATTCACTACAGATCATTAACTCCACATAGCAGTGAAATGAGTGAAATGGGTTCGTGTGTAACTTTACTCTTATGAGTGTTGAACATTTAACACTGCCATCATTAGTGTCCTGGTTTGATGTGAGTGATTACAGTACATTTCTCCGAGGGACTGTGACCCTGCAAGAGACTTTAATTGTGGCTTAATGTGTGCTCTAAACACTCGCAGCTCCCTACGCATGTAAGAATATCACCCCGGCCCAAAGCGAAGCTAAAACAAGCAGCATCTGTGCCAGAAAAACAGTCAGCACTGCATGTTCTCACGCCACGGAGTCTCTGAAGACTCCTCAAAACGTTCGAGATCATCTGAAGAACACTGAGCTAGAGCCAGACACGATCTTCATCTCGTTTATATCCACTGTGCTCCGATTCGCATATTATCTACTCCGATACGCATAAGTAGGACTTTAGTTAATTCACTTTTCAGGGGAAAGTAGCTACCATGTGCTCTAAAACTAGCTAGAAGTCACCAGATGATGTCATAGACTAATTTGCGTGATTATTAAAACGTGTTACACAAAGAAGGAAGATTTTCTAAAGACACATAATATAGAGTGGAGTTTATCAGATAAGAAAAACAGAGACTTGACTCAGAAGTGGGAAGTCGGAGCTCGGAGTTGCATTATTTTCAACCTTCGCACATTTGTGTTGTATATATACAGTTTATCCCACAGCAGTGTTGAATCCTGGATTCTGATTGGTCAGAAGGTGTTGATTACTTTTCTATAACAGCAGCTCGGACAGTAGCGCAGCTGCAAATCACAGGTTTATATTAATGCGCTTGTTCTAATACATTATCGTTTCTATAGTAACGACTCATTCACTGGTACTTCCTTTATGGATGTATGATGGACTTCCTTTATGGAAGGAGCCTCCAGTGTCAGCGCTTTGTATCAGTCAGAGGTAAAACTGTAACATAAAGTTTTCTGACAGCTTCAGGACAGAGAAGTTTACACTTTTCTTGGTAATGTGAGAAGCAGCGGTTTGTTTTTTTGTCTTATTAACGTCAGGAGAGAGAAAAAGAGAAGCTGGTGAGGGAATGGCTGTTTATAGCTGCTATAACGTAAGTGAGAACAGGAACTAACTTGTTTCATGGATGTCCAACAACAGTAAATGTAACTATAAATGGATAAAAAGGCATGTCACTTTGTTATTCAATAAATGAAAAATTGTAATCATTGGCACTGTGGGTGGTAAAAGAGGAATAAAACACTTTGGGACGTATTAGTATTGGAAGATAATCAACTACAGGGTGGAAAGAGCGACTGCGTAACCCAATCTTATGTGTCGTACAGACGTACCCTAGCTTATATAGAATACCCATAATGCACCATGCGGTTTGTGTGGAGGATGGAGTGGAGCAGCATTTCAGACACAGAGTTAGCATCTGAAATGAAAAAAGTTTGTTACTCCGTCTAATTCTGACACCCTGAAGAGAAGACCGCGCTCCGCCACTCCATGGTTAAAGATTTAGGGATTTAATAACGTCTAAAAAGTTTCCCGACAACATTTATCATTTTTATCTCGTATGACATATTTTGTATATTTTTTTACAGCCCTTTTTAGACTGTTGGCCAGACTGGTCCCTGGTTGGCTTTAAAATCCGTCCGCACAGTAAAACACCCGGAGTGTTTTAGTGAATCAACACAGTTTATATAAGACCATCTGGATACCAGCGGACAACACGTCAACACATAGCTGTCAGCTGAACATCAGAGGCATAAAACAGACTAACAACTTTAATGTAAATAATTTTCTCCCCATAATGTCATTGATCAGGAGACGTTCAGGCTGCGGGCACATTATCAGGTTAAAGTGACGCAAATCTGATTTTCTGCATTAATGTGACAGATTTTTTTTTCAGGAATGTGTGGACATAAAAATCTGATCTTTTCAAATCAGACCTGTACGATGCCATCATAGAGAAACTGTTAAAAAAATAAAAATACAAGATTTCAAGAGTAAAGTCATAATATTTAAAAAAAAAAAAAAAAAAAGTTATAGTATTATGAGAAAAAAGTTGTAATATTTTGAAAAAATCATGTAATCGAAATATAATAAAAAATTAGTCGTAATAATCAAAATTATCGATCCTGAAGAAGTGGAACTCGACGTCAAGCCCTCAGCGCATTATGGCATTTGGACTCATACTTTTTTCTCCTAATTGTCTGACTTCATCCTCAAAATCTTGTATTTTTTCTTTTTAAACAGTGGCCCTAAAATCCCATCGTAGACCTGAGACACTTTTTTGCATGGTCCTAGATCGGACACATATCCAATATGTTACATGAATGAGAACATTCAGATTGGAAATTCATCAGACTTTTCCACAACAAGCGAGCTCTTCTCACTGTCATCATCGTTAAAACTCCAGAAGTCACGAATGTGGACCATCAACATAGACAGATCTGTGAAAAAAGATCAGATTCATGCACAGAAGACTCACTGATGTGGTTTCTGACACGCTCTTATTAATAATAATGGCCAATACGACGTCACAGAGATGATAAAAACAGTTCTTTTTATCTAAGCACATAGTATTTTGGTGTAGCTTTGGCAATAAACCTTGTTAGTAAAGGCAAACAATGGCTTGCATAAGTATTCACACCCCGTTCAACCTTTCCACAGTTTGTTGTGTTATAACCTTGAACTGCACTTAACTGGGATTAAATGTCATGAATCTACACAAAATAACCCACAGCACCGAACTGGTTGGAAGATCCATATAGTTTGCAAAATTATTTACAATTGAACATCATATAACTCGTGATTGCTGCTGTGAAACCATCCAGTCAGATGGGAGAAGCTGTCCGTAGAATAACCACAGAGCTGGACTTTATGGAAGAGTGGCGAGAAGAGAACAAGAAGCTGTATGAAAGACTGGAGACTCTGCAGACTTGTGGGAAAAGGTTCCCTGGTCTGAAGAGACCAAAATGTAATTTTTAGTCCTTGGTACGAAGTGATATGTTAGGCAGGAATTTAAGACTGCTCATGGTGCTGGGAATACCATCTGTACTCTGAAGCATGGTGGTGGTAGCATTATGTTGTAGGGATGCTTTCTGGGTGGAGGGAAAGATTGATGGAGCACAATAAAGAAAACTAATTCCAGTTCGCAAGAAACTTATACACACACACACACACACGCTCACACATACACACACACACTACTGTAGGTGTTGATAAAAAGTTCATGCTGCGAAATAACGTCATTTCCCTAAATCTGAGTTTCACTTTATCAATCAGTCAATCAGTCCATGAGAGAGCAGTAATGAAGAGGCCATAGTGCCAGGTGTAAGTGTATGTGAGTGTGTGTGAGTGTGTGTGTGTGTGTGTGTGTGTGTGTAGACCCTTCAGAAACACACTAAACCAATTAGCAGGGCTATAAATAAAATCACGTCCATCACCGGCCCCTACAGAGCGCCCTTCACCCGATCCCTCCCCGAGCTGGAGATCACTTTAACCAGGAGACAGACAGCACAGATTAAAGGAAGAGACAGAGGAGACACACAGGGGAATGTGTGTGTGTGTGTATGTGTGTGTGTGTGTGTGTGTGTGTGTGTGTGTGGGAGGGTGCTAACACAATTATACACACACAGAGTCTGGAAATCTCCTGTGCACTGATTTATCACACCGGCTTCCAGCATGATGCTGCTTCTGCTTACGATCCCGTCTGATTTCCTGTTCAATAACACACACACACACACACACGCAGACACACACACACACCTGTTGACACACAAAACCAGTAGCTGTCTCACATACTTGATTCACAAAACCAACAACAGTAACGTAACTTACACACACACACCCACACACACACACACACACACACCTGCTTGCACACACATACACCTGCTTGCACACACATACACCTGCTGACCCATAAAAGCAACAATAGTAACACACACACCCACACAAACTTGTTGATTCACAAGGCCAGCAAGAGTAACACACACATACATGCATACCTGCTGACCCAGAGCACCAACACACACAAACATAAACTCACTGATTCAGAAAGTCAGCAACAGTTTTACACACACACACACACACACCTGCTTGCACACACATACACCTGCTTGCACACACATACACCTGCTGACCCATAAAAGCAACAATAGTAACACACACACAAACACACACGCACGCTGACTCCCAAAACCAACAGCAGTAAAACACACACAAACAAACACACACCTGTTCACACATGCACACACACCACACACACACACACATACGTCACATCAACACCATCAACACGCACAAACATAAACTCACTGATTCAGAAAGTCAGCAACAGTTACACACACACACCTGCTTACACACACACCTGCTTACACACATACACCTGCTGACCCACAATGGCATCAATACACACACACACACACTGACTCCCAAAATCAACAACAGTAACACACAAACAAACATTTACATGCACACACACACACCCATACACACACACACTCCCAAAATCAACAACAATAACACACACAAACAAACACACACCTGTTCACACACACACACCTGTTCACATATGCACACACACCACACACACACACACACACACACACACGTCACATCAACACCATCAACATGCACAAACATAAACTCACTGATTCAGAAAGTCAGCAACAGTTACACACACACACCTGCTTACACACACATACACCTGCTGACCCACACTGGCATCAATACACACACACACACACACACACACACGCACACTGACTCCCAAAATCAACAACAATAACACACAAACATACATATACATGTACACACACACACTCACACACACACACACTGACTCCCAAAATCAACAATAACACACAAACAAACATATACATGTACACACACACATACACACACACTGACTCCCAAAATCAACAACAATAACAAACACAAACAAACACACACCTGTTCACACACACACACACACACACACACACACCGTGTTGAGCAGAACTTGAACAGTGAGGTGTTTCAGTAATGACTCTCTGCATCACTCGGCCCTGGAGCTTCAGCAGCGCGAGTGTAAACACTTTAATCCCGTTAGCTGCTCGGAGTGAACACACTGCCGTTATTTACAGCGCGCTCCGTGTGTTTATGGAGGCGGCTTCGCTGCGTCTGTTTGGTGTGTGACGTTACTTTATGACTCATAACTCTTCATTCAGGAAAAGAAACTTTTTTTTTTTTTTTTAAAGTAGATGATTTATTTGCAGGGATCGTCATTTAATCACAGACATCTCTCTTACATTTAATAAAAATCATGTTTACAAAAATAAATCCACAAAATACAAAAAATAAAATAAAAATAAACACAATAAATCCATAAATAAATGTAAATTACTTCATATATTCATGTCAAATTATATTTCTACACTTTTTGTTCATAGTTAATAAATGATTTAGTAAATTATTCAGCATTCTTGTTTCAGTTTTTTTTTTCATTAAATCTAAAAAAAATTCATTTAACGGCTCAGAAAATTGGTATCTTTTTTTGTTTTGTTTTGCTTCTGCTGCACTTTGCTCTTAAATAACTAACAGGGTTATGTTTATTTTGCTTTTTTTTTTAGCAAATACACAAAACGTATTTGCTGAGCATCGATGCTAATAGCACGAGGACATTAATGACATATAAATATTAATATTAAAATATTGTGTTTTCTAAATTAATATTATACTTTAATTCTGTAATTCGAGTAACAGGGTTGTACTTTCAAAGTGATCTCGTCAGTCAAAATTACAATATCATACACACTGAGAGAACTTCTTCTTCTTCTTCTTCTTCTTCTTCTTCCCATGATCTTCAGGAAATCTGGATGATGCAACTTCCTGTGTTGTGGAACGTTCCAGATATTTGATGGAGTGAATGTATTCAGGTAACAGGGTTCAGTGAACGTTGTGTACATTTTTCATCACCTGTAACGGACAACTCGTGGAACAGAGCGTATCAGGCGTGAGATGTTAAGACTCAGAGACAGATTCATACGGTACATTAATGCAAAAATAAACATTTCGAAGTATTTTAATGCTTATATTTCAGGGTACAGTGGAGTTACAGTGAGCTGAAACTGTACATTCTGTAGATTTTATGAATGTTTTGTATTTTTTTTATCTGAAACATGGACATTGTTGTTGTGAAGGAAACTTTACCGGTGTTTAAGATGTCTTTTAACTTTACTTTACATACAGGTTTATAAATGTAATATCAGTAAAACACAAAAGAAAAGCTGTCAGGTTGCCAGATCCTCTTGCTTTCATCCCCGGGTTGAGTGACAGGATGCTGGAGGATATTTTTCATGCCTTTTTAACGTTTAAACATCAGCGCAAAGAAACAGGAATTAAGCTTGTAGTGAATCTGCGTCTGTCAGATTAATGACATCGGCCAAGACCTGCAGCGTTCTCAAAAGTGTTCCTCGTGTTTGGCAAATCATCCCATAAACCGAGGCAGATACCTTCACCACAGCGCTGTTAAATCACAGGGTTATATTAATGCACTAGTTCTAATACGTTATTTCTGTATTTCTGTAATAACAGCTCATTCACAAGGACTTCTCGTATGATAGACGTTCCCTATAAACAGATTAAAAATGATACATATGGTGAAGTTTTCTGTGAGGAGGCATTTATTTAACATTGATTTAAGGAGTCTCCAGTGTCAGGGCTTTTAGACAGTCAGAGGTAAAGCTGTAACGTTCTGACATCTTTAGTACAGAGTTTACACTTTTTTAGTGTTGAGAGAAAGAGAGAGAGAGAGAGAGAGAGAGAAAGAGAGGTACTATATTGTTTTGCAGACATTCCACAACATTTAATGTAATTATAAACATAAAAAGTACAACAGATCATTTTTAAGTTAGTAGTTCAGAGGTAATATGTATGCTAGACATGCTAGTCACTGCTAACTAAGTTCAGCCTGGGTACAAAGAGTGGAAACTAACGTTAGCATGCTAGTCAGTCCTGTTAGAAATGACAGCTAGTGTGAACATTTTAAACTTGTATTTCCGATGTTGTAGAAAGGATGTCTAATGTGGTCAGACCTAATGTAACTAAAAAAAAATCTCTGGTCCGTCAGTGTTCATGGAGAGCTAGCTAATATTCAGTTGCAAAGATGTGCAAGCTAGATATGCTGAACTGTTATGTGAACTAGTTAAAAACTTCAGGCAAAAAAACTACATTTTTCTGTCTTACTAACTTTAAGAGAGATTAAAAAGAAGAGAAGCTGGCGAGGGAACGACTGTTTATAGCTGCTATAACATGAGTAAGAGCGTAAGAACAGGAACTAACTTGTTTCACGGACTGGATACAAACGAATTTATTCGAAAATTGTTCATAGGAGCGTTTACACAAGAAATGTGGTGTTCATGAAAAATCCGGTTAATTAGGAAAATGTTTGTTTCCCACGTTTCGCTCCTGAGTTTGTGTAAATTTCCGTATAAAGAGCCTCACTAAGTGATGGACTTTAAATCGTATCATTGTTGAGTTGTTGATGTTATATACGGATTACACTGTTACATTTACATCACTTATTTCAATTACAAACCAATTTAATGACTAAAGAAATTAAGAATTAAGTAATGGCAACCTCTAAAAGTAGGAAGCAGGAGTTAGTGTGTGTCTATGGTGCAGCCAACACGCTGCAGTGGCTGAGCTGCATTACTGGAAGATTTAGCACACACCACGCTTAGGAGGCGCTCCTTCTTTCCACCCCTACGTGAGCACTGCCTTTTATGGAGCTCTGTGGGCGTGGCTAAATGTAAATCAGCTGTGCTGTGGACACGTGGTAATTTATAGATGATTGCCTTGAGAATGAAGAAAATCAGCGAAGCTTTTGTAAATCTGGTGTGAATCTTTAGCTCAGCCAGTGAATGTGGTGTTTATGCAGTCAGTATTAACAGTAAAAGAATGTCAGGTGACACTATTGTTGTGTGTTCAGGTGTTGTGTTGGAAAAAAGGTCGATTACGACACTCGAGCTGTGTGTGTGTGAGTGGGTGGAAATGGGTCTATTATCGAAAAGCTAAAATTAAAATGCCAGATGGTCCTGTATAAACTGATGGGGAGTCCCAGGAAATTGTCAGAAGATCTGGTCGTGATCAAACCAGACACACACACACACACACACACACACACACACACACACACACACATACAGCCTCTGGAGATGTGAAACAAAATCTGATTTCTAAAACTATTCTGGTATAACCGATATTATGATATCAGTGTAACACACACACACACACACACACATACACTGAGTCATTCTGGTTACTTTTGCTGATTATAAACAATAATTCTGTAAGTTAATTAAAAAGTGCAAACAGCAATAGTTGAAATGGTATCATAAATCAGAACCGTTAGTGTGTGTGTGTGTGTGTGTGTGTGTGTGTGTGTGTGTGTGCGCAATTCAAGTGAAAAAAAGAAAAAACCTGCAATTTTAACAGGGGTGTGTAAACTTTTTATCTCCACTGTAGACGCACTAGGAGTTACGAAATCTAGATCCGGTTGTTTTAGTAGCTGTTATGCAACATTACATTTATTCAACTGGCAGATGCTTTTATGCAAATCGACCCACAATCCGATCTCATATCTGATCTTCAACAAAACGGAAATAAAAGCCAGGAGCTCATCATAAAAGTAAAAAAGAAAGAAAGAAACCGTATAATACACTCTGGTAATATTAAATATAGCACAACAACCCATTAGGATTAAATAAAACATGCAAAAATCAAAAAAAGAAAAAAAAAAGAAAAGAAAAAACATACAACAGATCATGAAATCAAAAAGCATATAAACGCAAACACACTCCTGTCTACAGAAATCAACTGAAACACACACAAATTAACCAAATCAAAAAATCAAACCAAAAATTAGAAAACAAAAATGATATCAGATAACACTGAGTTTACTCGCACCAGATTAAAGTTTTAGCGTATTGGTGTAACAGCACGTCCTGAAGTGTTTTATTCCTCTTATTCCTCTTAGCAATTTGCCAACGATTTACATTTTTTTATAATAAAGAACACATCATACATTTTATCAGTTTTATCAAACTGCAAAAAAAGTAAACTCCTCTGTCAGCTTTACTGCTAACACTGGAGACTCCTTCTCTAAACGTTAAATAAATGTTTCTCGGATGTTCTCAATTCATTAAAAATGTGTAACTGCTGTGTAAGAAGAGGAATAAAACACTCAGAGACATGCTGTTAAAGGAAAATAATCAACTTCTCAGGGGGGTGACAGTGACTCCGCTTCATCACACCACCACATCACTGATTATTTTTCTGTAACAGCATGACACGGAGTGTTTTATTCCTTATTAAGCGCTATGGCAGTTTTTTAATCAACTTAGTGTCAGTATCCGTGACCTCGCCCTCTATTGCGTCAGTCACAACAGTGACAATGAGGAATTCTGCTCTGAGGTGGGAAAAAATACAGCAAACTATTTTAATAAATAACAAATAAAAAAGAAATTGAATACTCTATACTCGTGTAGCAGCAAAAATATAGATGATTAAAAAAAAGCAACAAAAGGCAATGAGGAACCGAGATCATCGTTCTGATCGATCCCTAAATCAGAGGATGGGCTCGCTGTCGTTCCAGCTCACGGCTGCGTCTGTCCATCTGTAAAATTCACACACACACACACACACACACACACACACACACATAAAACACTGCACTAGTGTTTATTTTTGGTCAATCGTATACATTTCTCAATCACTGTGAATCTCAGTTTTATTTTAAAGCTTTTCAGAAACAGACCTGGTCCTGATGCAGAGCTCCAGCGGAGGTGTGAGGTCCGAATCCACGTCCTCAGCGTCCGGCGTCTTTACGGCCGAGTCTGGATCTGAAAAAGAAAAGAAAAAAAAAACATTTTTTTAAAAACAACGCCATTCGACTCTACAACTACATGTTACATGCAGATTTCTCATTTAATCTTCACTGCTTTTTAAGATTGCGGTTTGTTCAAGGACTTTTTTTTATCGTAACTCAAAGTCAGAAACTGATTCACTTTCTAAACACGTCTCGTAAAACGTGAGGCCTGTAAATGAGTTGTTGTTTTTTTGTTTTGTTTTTTTTACGTAAAATGGTTTGGGAAGGGAAGCGTGCGGAGTTCCCGTTCTCACTCACACACTGTTAATCTGATTGGTTCCTGCTGGTTGGCCAAGCCGTCGTAGTAATGCAGGTCAAACTCTCGCGGGCTCCGGCGGCTGGACGTCAGATCTTCACACAGCGAGAAGAGGACGCTGAAGTGACTCTCGCTGCACACAACCCAGATCGGAAACCTCGGGTTCTTCAGGTAAGAGCCGACCTGCAGCGGCAAATCACACTTAAAGGCGCAGTAGTCGATTTTTTTTTATATCCCTTACTTTTAACCTGTAAGATCTGTAGAACATGATAAGAAGCAAAGGTTTAAGACACGGCCTTTCCCAGAGACTTAATACACATAGCAAAAGTGTATTAAGTCTCTGGGAAAAACCGTTTGGAAAACTGGCTTCCGGTCTGGAATACTGTACGCTACGGACCACTGTAGATCCTGGGGGCGGAGCTTCATGAACATGGTGGGAATGAAGGAGAAAAAAAAAAACAAAGAAAAAAAAACAAAGAAAAAAAATTTTCAAATGTCAAACCAACCTAAACGTTAGAGACCTAATCTTAAAAATATTTTAAAAATTAAAAAAAAAAAAAAAAAAAAAAAAAACGAATCTTGCCTAACACACCTTTAAAGGAGTATTCTAGGGTATTTGAGAAAGTGCTGTTTTAGGAAAATAATCAACTTCAGTAAGTCTTTAGAATAACTTGAGAATAATTTATGGCAATCATGAACAAAAACACACACACATGGTTTTATGATTTTAACCTGTGAAACGTGTGTGATTTTAAAATAAATATATAAATTCATGTGAATATGTAAAAAAGTTCACACGCTATTTCACATGTGAAAGTAAAAAAAAAAAGTCACATGTTCACATGTAATCATAAAAGGGAAGATTCTCTTACATTACATATGTTGTAATGCTCATATAAAGACAGCAGTCCGATGTCGCAGCGCTCTCTGATCCCCTTCAGCAGCGTGAAATTTCCGTTTCCGGAGTCGAGCTTCATCTCGTTATCAAAGACGTTAGAAACTGCGCGTCCGCAGAGCAGCAGGTTTACCAGCTCCTGCAGAAAGAGAGCAGAAACACCCTGTTAACGGAATGAAGCTGTTGATTAATTTTCTATAACAGCAGCTCTGACAGTAGTGCAGCTGCAAATCACAGGTGTATATTAAACACACTCTTTCTGCTACGTTAGCGTTTCTATAGTAACAGCTCACTCACAGAGACTCGTATAGCAGACGCTCCATCATGAACGGATTAAAAAAAAACCATGTGCCATTGAATAATAAAGTTTTCTGTAAGGAGACGTTTATTTATTTGCGGAATGAGTCTCCAGTGCCAGCGCTTTGTAACAGTCAGAGGTAAAGCCGTAACTTTAAGATTTCAGATATGGAGCTTTACCTCTGACTGTTACAAAGCGCTGGCACTGGAGACTCCTTCCATAAATGTTAACTGTAAATGTAATAAATGCATTTATAAAAGGCTAAAAATGTGATACGTCATTATGTAATAAAGAAATTATTATTTTTTCATTAGGATACTGATGTAATGGTTATGATCTTATCATCCAAACACAGATTAAGACTTTTTTTGTTTTACAGTGTTAATGCACGTCATTACATTTTTGTTTTAATATTTAACGTATCTTTTACAACCCGTCTCATATTTACTTCTACACGAAGAAAACGGGAACAGTTTGGAAGTCTGGATATTCTGCTATGATCTTGTGACTTAGCGTAGTATAGTTCAGCCTTATCACATTAAATTGTTGTTTTAAATGAATCCCATCTACTCTGTACATGTAATTTCAGATTTTCTTGCAGGCACTGAGTCAGGCTTTCTTTATTGGAGTTAAATGACGAGCTTTCTGCGTATTGTTCGCATCAGTGCTTCAGACGAGTCGTCAGGAATCACGTACCAACCTGCGTGCAGTAGCCGTGTGCGCCAATCAGAGTGGAAGTAGGAACGTCCATGTCCCCTCTCACCCTGCCGCACAAAAGCAGAAAGAAATGAATCCGCTGCTTTAACGCAGGAATGGACCTGTTTTAATTGTTAGACTCTGTGTGGAACAAATGGAGCGTTACATCGGAATCGTTCTGGACAAGACGGCAGAGACGATGAGCAAGACGCAGCCGAACGGACCCGACTCAAACTGGAGGAGGAATAAAAAAAAAATACATATATAATGGCCTGGATGAACGGCTGCATTGATCAGGACACATGATGCAGACGTTAGTCATATGATGACGTGTCACATGGTACAGGTCAGATTAATGAAACGTACCTGATGAATGTGCTGTTCGATCAGCAGCTTTAAGTCGTCAAAGCTCTGAACATTCACGCAGGTGATCTGCCGAGACAAAAAAAAAAAATGAATTAGCTAATAAAGAGCAAGAACCTGACCAATAATGAGCATCATGGTTTCTTTCTAAATAATGTAACAGATGAAACTTAGCCTCAGTTAGTGATTGGTCTGATTCTAAAAACAGAACTCTTACTCTTTATTTTATTAACTTGTTTTTTTTACACCCAGGTTGTTATCATTAACGAATTATCTAAAAGTTGCATTAATATGAATGTTACTGTGTATAATCTCTCCATGCTTTATTATTTAAAAATCTTATTAATTTGATTGGTACAGTGTATAATTTCTCCACGCTGCCACAGTGAAGGAGGCGTGGCCTTTGTGCCTGTCAGTCACAGTGAAGGAGGCGTGGCCTCTGTGCCTGTCAGTCACAGCGAAGGAGGTGTGGCCTTTGTGTCTGTTGGCATAAAGGAGGCGTGGCTTCTGTGTCTGTTGGCGTAAAGGAGGCGTGGCTTCTGTGTCTGTTGGCGTAAAGGAGGCGTGGCTTCTGTGTCTGTTGGCGTAAAGGAGGCGTGGCCTTTGTGTCTGTTGGCGTAAAGGAGGCGTGGCTTCTGTGTCTGTTGGCGTAAAGGAGGCGTGGCTTCTGTGTCTGTTGGCGTAAAGGAGGCGTGGCTTCTGTGTCTGTTGGCGTAAAGGAGGCGTGGCTTCTGTGTCTGTTGGCATAAAGGAGGCGTGGCCTTTGTGTCTGTTGGCATGAAGGAGGCGTGGCTTCTGTGTCTGTTTAATAAAGGAGATGTGGCCTCTGTGTCTTTCTCTGCCAGTGAAGGAGGCTTGGTCTCGTTGTCAGTCACAGAAAAGGAGGCGTGGCCTGTGTGTCTGTAAGTGACAGTAAAGGAGGCGTGGCCTTTATTGTTTAAAAATATTACTAAGAGGATTGCCAGAGTGTATAATCTCTCCACACTGGAACAGTGGAGGCGTGGTCTTGATGCCTGTCAGTCACTGTAAAGGAGGCGTGGCTTCTGTGTCTATCAGTCTCAGTGAAGGAGGTGTGGCCTTTGTCCATGTCAGTTTCAGTCAAGGTGGTGTCTCTCTGAAGGAGGCGTGGCCTGTGTGTCTGCCTCTCTGAAGGAGGCGTGGCCTGTGTGTCTGCCTCTCTGAAGGAGGCGTGGCCTGTGTGTCTGTCTCTCTGAAGGAGGCGTGGCCTGTGTGTCTGCCTCTCTGAAGGAGGCGTGGCCTGTGTGTCTGCCTCTCTGAAGGAGGCGTGGCCTGTGTGTCTGTCTCTCTGAAGGAGGCGTGGCCTGTGTGTCTGTCTCTCTGAAGGAGGCGTGGCCTGTGTGTCTGTCAGTCTCAGTGAAGGAAGTGTCTTATGTCACACATCAGATCATTAATGATGTATCAGGGTGGGATTTTCTCAGAGGAGAGAGACTCACAAATCAGAACATTTTTCACAATAATGATGTTATAAGAGTTGATTTGAGAAAACTGAGCAAATTATTTACCGTCTCCAGAATGCCATCAGATCTGTAGTGGCCCACGGGGGTGAAGTGACTCCTCCCTGAGTTTCTGTAGACGGAAAGGTGAGAAGCTGTTTATTATTAAATCCAACAGCACTACAGTTCCATATTTAACAACTCGCATTTTTTTTTTTTTTTTACACGGCAACGGTGACGTTCTTCCTGTCTGCGGCTCTCCACAGGATTCCAGCCACGGCGTCCGTCAGGCACTTCGTCCTCACAGCGTCAGACAGTCTCCTGAAAAAAACACACGTATTAACAGTAATGACTCCCGCGTTAAACGCGTCGACTGCAGTGACTGCTGGTGACGTGCAATTCTACAGACGCAACATACTTTTGTAATAATCAGTGGACCTTTAATGAAGTTTAAGTGAAAGATGTAGAAAGTTTCACAGAAAAGATGTAAGGAGTTTGAAATGACATTAAGAGGAGAACTGATGCGTGAAAGCGCTTACTCAGAAAGTGCGTCACTGCTGGTTCCTTCAAACAGAAGTTTCTGGAGAACGGTGGCCTGAACGGCAGCGAGCACTCCACACGGCCCGCCCTGCTCACAGCATCACAACACAGCGCTCTAATTTAACAGCGGCTCAAACCGAAACATCTCAATCCGCACTTCTAATCGCTCACGCAGGCGTCCGTCTGTGCGTTTAATCCACATACGTTAGTTAATTACTGCAAAAAATTTCATCATAAAACATTTAAATGATGTGCATGCTTTATGTTGATATTGTCTGTTATTAAATTTTCAGTATCAAAATCACCCAGAACGTTTATTTACTAATTTATTGTTTTTATTATTTATTTATTTATTTTTCATTGATTTCTTCATTCATTCTATCCGCTTTTATATATTATTCATTATCAAAAATTTCCAGACAATTTATTTATATATTTACTCATTTGCTTACATACTAATTTTATTATTTATTGGTTTGTTTTTATTATTTATTTATTTTTTTATTATTATTTATTCTATTCATTTTATTATTTACTGTTCCATTTGGTATTATGATTTTTTTCAAACTTTTCAGAATGTTTATTTATTTACTTAATTATTTGTCTGTTTATTAATTTTCTTACATGGTCAGTCATTTCAAAATATATTTATTAACATATTTATTTGTTTATTTTTACTATTTATTTTATTCGTTCATACATTCATTCTATTTGCAGTTAGAAATTTTTCAACGTCAAATTTTCCAGACCATTTATTTATTTATTTATTTATTTATTTGTGCCTATTTATTCATTTGCTTACTTATTTATTTGTTTCAAATATTAACATTTACTTATTTATATTATTTATTTGTATTTTTAATTATTTAATTTATTCATTAATTCATTTATCATGTTGTAGTGAATTGTTCATTCTCGTGTTTCAAAACATTTATTTAATTTTTTCGTTCATTCCTGTATTTGCTTACTTATTAAATTATTACAAAAGGTATTTATTTATTTACTTACTTATTTATTTATTCATTCATTTCCTGCCTTAAAGTTTTCTGTATATCATTTAGAAATATTCACCTTGCAGCCATCCAATCCTGCACTGAGACATGTATATACCTGAACCATTTTTAATAAAATCTATCAGTCACAATCATGTCGGCGCTGAGAAAATTAAAATATTTAAATAAAAATACTCCCGTGTGTTTGCGTGAGACACGTTGAAGAGCATCAGTAAGTGTTTTAGATGCAGTTAATAACCTTCTTCTGCACAATGCCGTATCTCAGAGCGGGTCTGCTGGAAAAGGTGAAGCTCTGACACCTCCACTCCTCGCTGAAGCAGGCCACGGGGGAGCCGAAGATGATCTCCTTCAGCGCCTGGAGTTACAGCACGGATAATATTACTGTCAGGGAGCAGGTCACATGGTACAGGCTCAGATTCATAAAGCTTTAAAGGGACGTATTCTACAATGCTAACATAGCTAATGATGAATATAAGTGCAATATCGATTCAACAGGCTTCATGCTGTTTATTACGGAAGGAATAAATCACGCTGTGTTGTGCTTTTACAGGAAAATAATCAACGATGCACCTGTTTCTACCCAGAAGTTGATTATTTTCCTATAACAGCACATCATGAAGTGTTTTATTCCTCTTACACCACAGCAATTTACAAGCGGAACCGCAAAAGGCGTAAACTCCTCTGTCCTGAAAATGTCTGAAAACTTAAATTTACACCTTTAGCTCTGTCTGTCACAAAGCGCTGACACTGGAGACTCCTTCCATAAATGGTAAATAAGCGTGTTCTTACAGAAAACATCACCGTATCAGCGATTACACACACATTTATTAATCTGTTTACGTGGAGCGTCCATTAAAAAAAAATCCCTGTTAATGTCCTGTTACTATAGAAACGATAAGATGTTAGAACGAGCGCGTTATAGCTGTTTTAGACAATTAATCCACACCTTCTCTTCTGACCAATCAGAATGGAGAATTTAACAGCACTGGTGTACAAGTGATCATATTTATCCTACCGTGACATCGTAGGGTCACTAGTTCATATTAATATGCTGAAAATTGCAATTTGTATTAGCTAATATAAGCATAAGTTCATATTTTTGTCCGTATTGTGCACATTTTTACTTTTAGGCTTCAACAACAGCAACAATAATAATATTTATGTCCTTACAGTAGCTGTTTTCTGGTCCATGGGGAGTTTATTCCAATCACGATGACGTGAGACGTTATTATTCAGAACAGCAGAGAGTCCGGCCGAGACTTCCTGATCATCTACGTCATCTGCAAAGCAAAACAAACGAGCGTTAAAATGTCGTTCAGGCTACACTGGGTCCATCCTGACCAGCGTCATTAGAAAGAACAGCGAAGACGCCGTACCCAGAACCAATCCCGCCATGTGAAGAGCGTCCAGTCTGGGACTCGGCGCTGATTCATTTCTGAAGAAAAAAAAACATAAATTGAGTTAATGCAAGTTTCAGATAATAACATTTAGGAGTATTTACAGGCAGGAATGTGAGTTCTCTTACTTGTGAGCTCTGAGTTTAGACGATCTGTCCGTTCCGTTGCTCTGTCTGATAGACGGCGTGCTTTCTCGCTCGAGGGCGTTGACTTCGTCCGATCTGGCGTGTGAAGCGTCCGTGCTGCTGCTCCGGCTCCTCCAGTTCAGTCCGGATGAATCCTCTTCTTCGTTCTTGGGTAAAAGAGACGGAGACGCGGCGGTCTTTCTGGCAGGACGTCTCCTGGTGTTTTCCTGTTGAGTGATACGTCAACATGAGCCGCCATTTTATCAGGTCCACCTCACTGGAAAAAAGTCTGTAACACTTAGAGCCTTCGTAACACGTGCATAAGCAATAAGCTGAAACAATAACGTCGAGACCCTGTGAGATGTCAAACAAATTTTATACAGTATACTGCATCGTTTGTCTTTGAGGTACTGAGAAATCTATAAAGTGTTCATCTGTCATCACATTCATCACGTTTCAGAGGTGTGTTTACTTTATTTACATCACGTAGTTGCACAAAATCGGCATAATGTTACGTTTGTTCTAATAAGTTATGGCACAGGTTCCCAAACTCACTCACTCCCAGACTCACTGTGAGAGGAACTCACAATCTCCTCTTTGTCTTATTCATTTATTTTACAAATTAATATTAAAAATATTGAAAATGGACTTTCTATGCTGACATTTTGAAATGTTACTGGAAGTCTCATTCAGACAAGCCATGTTTACATGAAGAGTGTATGTGCAATTGTAGTCTTTTTCTCTCTCCTGAATCGCGGCACTAGCTATAAAAACAGATACATTTCCCCGTCCATCTGCCTCCGCGATACAAAACAGCATTGTATCTCAAACTGCACACTTACGTACTATTCTAAACCATTACTGAGTACACTAACTGGTTTTCCTATTACAGCTAGTGTTTGAATTTTAAAAACTTCTCATGTTGCATTCAAACTTACTGAAAGCTCAGTTTTGTGAGGTTTCAGTTTGAGACGCGGCCCATGACAGCAATCACGACGACAGCGGAACGTTTTAAAGAGACACAGAGCTCGTCAGTTTGTGCGTCACTGTGCATAATATCGCTAAACATTTTACAGTTCGACGTGCGAACCTGATGGACAGCGATGTTTCGGCTCTAGTGGCTAGTGCCTCTCATATTACTCCCATCCCACCACGCTCCTTAAGATCTCAAAACTCCGGACTTCTGGTAGTTCCCAGAATATCAAAGTCTACAAAAGGGGGTAGAGAGTTTTCGTATTTAGCTCCTAAACTTCGGAATAGCCTTCCTTACAGTGTTCGAAGCTCAGACACAGTCTCCCAGTTCAAACGTAGATTAAAGACATATATCTTTAGCCAGGCATACACTTAACACTTAACACACACCATAACCTTGTGCTTCAGTACATCGGATTAATTGCAAATTATGACTTAGGGCTTACTAATATTTGAACAGCAGCTACGCTAATTTCTTTTCCACTTGTTTCCCTTCTTCTACCCATCCTGAGGCACATAGAGATTGTGCCAGCTCCAGTAGACGAGGCTAACCCTACGAGGATCCTGAGGCATCCAGAGATGGACCTGCTCCAGCCGGTTTCTGCCTCATGAGGATTTGGGTGTTCAAAGCAACGCTGCCAAGCCTATGTGGACTTTGAGGAAGACAACAACCTACATGACTATAAATAAATACAGAAAGGACATTGTTCATATCACACTCTCCAGTGTCACCCAGATGAGGACGGGTTCCCTTTTGAGTCTGGTTCCTCTCAAGGTTTCTTCCTGATATCATCTAAGGGAGTTTTTCCTTGCCACAGTCGCCTCAGCCTTGCTCACTAGGGATAATTCTGTCTAAGATCTAGGACTGTTTGCATGTTTTCTCTGTTTTCTCTGTTTTCTCTTCAGATCCTGGTCTACTGTTAACTCCACGCCACAGGTTAGCATCGTTTGGTGGACGAGCGTTTTGTCTCTCTGCCCCCACACTCTGGAATTCTCTTCCCAAAAACGTACCTGATCTTTCTTCATTACAGGATTTCAAACCCTACCTTAAAACACATCTTTTTCTTTCTTGTTTTTCTGATCTCTGACTGTATGATCTGACTCACGCTGTGGATTTCTTGTTCATTTCCTTTTGTTCTTTGTCTGCTGTCATGTTTATCTATTTTCATATTGTAAAGTGACCTTCAGTTTGCAGAAAGGCACTATATAAAATAAACTTATTATTATTATTATTATTATTATTATTATTATTAGTGAACGTCACTTTTAAATCATCGTGTGCGTACGATAAGCAGAGAGCGTGTGAAAAACGTTAATAAACGTTAATAACAAACCGGGCTTCTTCACCTCTGCTCTGCTTACGTTACACATACGTATGTTACTGACATAAATAATAAACTGTTTGAATGTTACAGTAGTTCCATATTATAAATCTTGAATTTTAAAAATGTTGTGTGTTCAAGGCTTCAAGGAAATATAGAAAGTCCAAATGGAAGCATTTGCCCAAAACATTTTTTACAAAATGTGTGTAATTGTTGATATGGTGAAGTTTTCCGTAAGGAGAAGTTTATTTAACGTTTATGGAAGGAGTCTCCAGTGTCAGTTTGAAGCTGTAAGATTAATTTTTTTAATTTTAATTAAAAAATTTTAATCAAGAAAGATGAGTTTATGCTTCTTTGCAGTTTCTCAGTAAGTGTTTTAATTCTTATTAACTTCAAGAAAGAGAAGAAAGACAGGCTGGTGAGGGAACGAGTGTTTACAGCTGCTATAACGTAAGTGAGAACAGGAACGAACTTCAGGGTGGTAACAATAACTATGCTTCTGTTGATTATTTTCCTAAAACAACATGTCCTGGGGTGTTTAACAGCTTACTTGGCTCATGTATTTACACAGACTTCACCTATATTTTCTCTGGTAACTTTTTCAGTAGAAAGAAGCCAGAAGAGATGATGTTAATCAGTAGACGTGTGGATGAAACGGAACGGTACGAGGTACCTGAGAGGAGGCAGCAATAGGACCTGCCATGATGCCTCTCCTCATTCTGCTGCTCCTGCTCGCCTGAATGTCCGCTCCTCCGCTCTTCTTCTCCGAGCCCAGGCCTGCTGTAGGGGACGTGGTGTTGAGGTTTCCTTCCAGCTGTGGTGGAGATGAAGAGCCGAGCTGCGACACGGTGCTCGTCTCAGATAACCTTTAGATAAAGAAATGAAATATACGCAATGTCTAATATTTATATATCAAACGCGTTCCTTATTAAACGTGTTAGACACCTCATCTCGTCCGTGTGCAGCTGTGCGAGATCTTTTCCCCTCCTCGCATCGTCATCAGCGGCGGAGTCAGGACCGGGTTTTGACGAGTTCTGCTCCGCGCATTGATCCCCTTCGACGGGGCGTCTTTTGACGTCTCCGCCCTTCTTCATCCGCTCCTTCGTCATGATCTCCAGCATCGTTTTCAGCGGCTGTTCTTCACACTAGCGAATTTTTAAAGAAGTCAGACAGAATTTAATGCACCGGTTTGTTGCGTTACGCGTTGTGTCGACTCTTTACCTTATTCTTCTTATACAGACTCTCTAGGCGGAGCACTCGGCACAGCTCTGAGCGGTTGTTTATGCTCGAGTTTGTCCGTGGAAGCTCTTCGTCCATGCAGGCGATGGTTTTCTTCAGACCCTACAAAACAAGTTTAATCTCGCTTACGTTAGCAGCCAGTGCAAAAGCGTGAGAAATGTACACATATACCTCAGACATCAGCGATCTAAAACTGTGTCTGAAGTTTGTTTCTTTGATTTTTGCACTGATTTCCTTGATTTTTTTTTTATCCTAATTATATTCTAATTTCTAATTATGTGTCTAAATGAATTACTAAATATTTGAGTTTGTAATTGACTCACTAATGTGTTAAAAATATTTTTAGCATTAGTAGCAGTAATTTACAAACTGCAAGTCAAAAAGCAAGTCAACGGCCGGTAAGATCTCGCTTTAAAGTAAATAAACGAAATCAAATGTAATCGATTTTCGCAAATATAAGTGTAAGTGGAGACGACGTAGCTACGATGTACAGATGGAACCGATTCAACACCAGCAAAATATATCAGTGAAAAAAAAAAGACTGGAATTGGATTCGGAGAAGATTTGTTTTCTATGGAACGGGAAATGTTTGCATGTAAAGATTTGACTGTTTTTTTTTTGTTTTTTTTTATTCCTTCTATTTATACTTCATTATATTTATGATATTTGTTATGCGAGTCACTTTCATGTGAAAGAGTTTCGTTGAATAGATCTATAATAGATTTTTGTGTTTTCTCCTGTAGTACTTCAGTTAAAAATAATCACTTTAAAGCTTAGTAGTTTTCTTTTTTATATATCAGATGGGTATCATCGAAAGGCTTCTGCATCTGTATCATCTGTATCAGGAAAAAAGTTGTATGTCGTAAGATATTTTGTAAAGATGAAAGAGGGCCAAAAGTATGTGCACCCCTGACCATCACACTCATATGTGCTTGTTGAACATCTCAGTCCAGATTTATTCCCCGTGTGTTTGCTGTTATAATGAGCTCCACTCTTCTGGGAAGCTTTCTACTAGATGTTGGAGCGTGGCTGTGGGGATTTGTGTTCATTCAGCTACAAGAGAATTAGTGAGGTCAGGCGCTGATGTTGGGATGTCGAGGAGGTCTGGGGTTCAGTCGGTGTTCCAGTTCATCCCAAAGGTGTTCAGTGGGGTTGAGGTCAGGGCTCTGTGCAAGACACTCGAGTTCTTCCACTCCAACCTTCACACACCATGTCTTCATGGAGCTCGCTTTGTGCACAGGGGCATTGTCATGCTGGAACAGGTTTGAGTCTCTTAGTTCCAGTGAAGGGAAACTGTAAAGCTACAGCGTACAGAGACATTCTATATGATTGTGTGCTTCCAACTTTGTGGTAACAGTTTGGAGAAGAACTACATATGGGTGTAATGGACAGGGGTGCACATACTTTTGGTCATATAGGTTAATGTTCTCTGCTTATATATATATATATATAAGAGATTGATATTGTATTGATGTATGTGTTAATAGATATTCTGTAAATGTGTATGTGTTAATAAATGTTCTAGAAATGTTTATAACAAACTGATCCACTTTTACTGAACAGATCTTTGGGTTCCATGCGTCTAAAGACACGTGATCACAGAGTCACGTGACACTACACCCGGAAGTGGAAGGTTTATTTTATTTTTTTTTTTAATTACATATTAATAACGTAAATGCATTGCTGAATTGATCAGCCGGTGTTATAGCTATATAGAGAGCTAAGCTACAACTCTCTGTGTTTATTTAACATTATTTCATGTTTAATTTCCTCTTTTACCCACCTTTCTGCTGAGATATTCCCGCACCACAGCAGCCGCGACCTCCTCCACATCTCTCCCCATGATGATCAACACCGACACCGGGGAGCTAGCTTACCTAGCTAAACTAGCTAACCTGTTAGCAAAGCGCTTAGCTCGCAAGCAAGCTAACAAGCTACACACACAAACACGGAGGGAAAAAATAATTCGACATTACTATTACAAAACATTTCTTTGGTTTGTCAGTTAGTCTGCTAGTCAAGCTACGCTAGCTAGGTCTGCTGGTATCCATGGTAACCTACTTAGCGCCTTCACACCAACACGCAGTGTTCGTGTTTGCTATAACTCTTATTTGATTGGCTGGTTCAGAAAATGATTGACAGCAGCGCTAGCCAATTATACGTGTTTTAGACGGACGCGTTATTTGACGCAGCAGCAGCGCCCTCTTGTGGTTAAAACAGGAAACTGGCGCTCTTGTGCTTAAGAACAGATGTATAGTTATTCACAGATAATAAAATGTAAATAATAATTATAAAAAAATAAAAACATTTTATAGCATATTATGTATCATTATATATGTAGAAACATTTTTTTTAATTTTATAAATTTATAGAGAGAATCAGTGTACTTTGCTTGGGTACTTATTTAAATGATTGCTGTTATTTTATTTTTTATTTTTTGTGTGCCATTATTGAGTAACTTTCAAGATTCATGATTTACATCAAAGGAAGGAAATTTACATTTTGCCAACCAAACACCTTAAACACACTTGAACACACTTCAAATACAACACACATGAATCCAAAATGAACACAATAACCAAAATACAATATAATCTATCAATTAAACTTCCTAAAAATTCATTCAAACATATACATAATACCTGTAATTTAATCTATAATTAAACTTGAAATAATTAGAAGATTACAGAATTACATAAGAATAAAAATGGAATATTATATAATGAATAAAAATGCCTTCGTTTTTTAATAAGACGTTAAAACTGAAATGTTCCATATTAATTCAAACATAATATAAATAAACAAAAATATATATTATTATCTTACATTATTCTGAGAAAACCAATTAAGGTAACATTATTTCTAAATTTAAATGTACATCATTACCAAGAAAATTCTCCAAGCAGACATTTTGATTTGGTTCTTTACATAAAAGTAAGGCATATATAATTTTTTTTTTAATTTTTATATATTTTTTCATCTTGTTTGGAATTATTCTTGGTAAATACATTAATTATTACATTTGTATATTAATATTTTGTATTTCTAAATTAAACACTGTAACTTGTTTAAACCCCAGAAACTTTTGTTGTTCTTTTATTGAAGATCAGGTCATTAATGATGCCAAAAATAATGACACACAACGGTTTAGTTTTTATTCATTTTATTAAAAGGTTAAATATCACAAATATCTTTTTAAATATTTCTATCCTAAACTCACTGTATGCAAACCTCAGCAGAGTGTTTATGCGTAATCACGATAGTCTTTAATTCAACATAAAAACACATGGCCTCATGAAAATGTGAACAATTCATCAAATGAGCAACTTTAAACCACAGAGAGGAGGAAATCTGCTGCTGCGGCATCGTTTAAGAAAAATAAACAATTGATAAAGGAACAGATCACTCAGAAATCAGTCAGCTAATGACTCGTATGGCTGTTGATTAATTCTCTGGAACAGCAGCTCTGACAGTAGTGCAGGTTTATATTAACGCGCTCGTTCTGATACGTTATCGTTTCTATAGTAACAGCTCATTCACAGGGGTTTTTACTCTGCAAAAAATCGTTGATGTGGTGAAGTTTTCTGTAAGGTGATGTTTATGTAACATTTATGGAAGGAGTCTCCAGTGTCAGTGCTTTGTAACAGTCAGAGGTAAAGCTGTTTACGCGTTGCTGTTTTTCGGTAACATGACAAGTTTTATAGTTTTTCAGATTTTGTCTTTTTCAAGATTATTTTGATTTCTGAGAGAACGATTCTCTTAAACAGTCGACTTCTTTCATTCCTCCGTAAAGTAGAAACAGCAGTTGACCCTGTTGTGTTATTCAAGCCATAAATCTTTTCAAATTGAAGTGTACTGTACGTATTAACAACTCATGGAAACTGTGTGTCTGTTTTTGGCACAAATTCACTGAAAATCTTCCTTCTGACAGCGAGGCCAGCTTTCGCATGTAAACTACACATCTTTCACTTCAACTTTGAGCAGATTCTTTGGAGGAATGGTGAAAAAAAAACACACACACACGCATACACAGGCTGCTTTCCTCCTCTGAAGAAGAATGTTTGGCCCTACCATGAGATATGAACATTTTTAAAAAAGAATAAAGACATGAAAAATACAGGGAAAGTTCTGGAGAGAGAGAGCGATGGGGCATGTCAGTAGTCCTCAGCTGGAGAGAGAGAGAGAGAGAGAGAGAGAGAGAGAGAAGGAGAGAGAGAGAGACAGACAGAGAGAGAGAGACAGAGTCATGATCATGAGGTAGATGAAAAAAAAACTAGATGAGTAGTGATGGATGATTCATAAATGATTCGTTCTTTATAAATGACTCCTTTATGTGAGTCATCAGGAGAATTGATTCATAAACACAGACCAATCATAAAAAAAAAAAATTCGTCTACAGATAAAACAAGCACTAAGGACTAAGGACTTTTTTTCCCAAATGTTATGTTAATAGTTATGCAGGGAAAGTTCTGAGTATTCAGAGTTGGGTTATGCGGCTGCTTAAGTGGATTTTATTGGGCTCTTTATTAAGATTATTAAAATAATCAGTTATTAACTCAGATTATTAGACTTGCCTCCCAGCCTTTAAATATAACCGCTCACCTTTAAGCCTGCACAAAAAAAAGTCAGGGATAGAAAATATGGACTGAAGAAGTAAATAGCATTTTTTTTCTTCTTCGTAACTTTTTTCGTAACTGAAGTCAGGAGTTACGTCTGAGGACTGAATACCGTTGTACACAATTTCATTATTAAAACCTCACTGAGAACTCAACTCTGAATACGATATAGAAACAGTTCAGTGCTAATCAACATTTCAAAATTTGCTGACAAGAGAAATTACATGAAAAAAAGGTTGCTGTCATCACATTTATGTGTTAGCAAACTAACAGTGGTTAATTAGCTTATATTAACTTAGCAAATTTAGCAAGCTGGCTTAAGTGTTAGTGAAGTAGCTAATGTTAGCATTAGGTGAAAATTTGTTAGTGAAGAAAAAATTCTGCTGTCATTACATAATGATGTTTCAATTCACAAAAAGTTGGTTAGCTGAAAAGGTGTGGCTGCTAGAAATAAAGAGGTGTGGCTTCTAGAAAGACAGAGGTGTGGCTGCTAGAAAGATAGAGGTGTGGCCTCTAGAAAGATAGAGGTGTGGCTGATAGAAATACAGAGGTGTGGCCTCTAGAAAGATAGAGGTGTGGCTGCTAGAAATACAGAGGTGTGGCTGCTAGAAAGATAGAGGTGTGGCCTCTAGAAAGATAGAGGTGTGGCTTCTAGAAAGACAGAGGTGTGGCTGCTAGAAAGACAGAGGTGTGGCTTCTAGAAAGATAGAGGTGTGGCTGCTAGAAAGACAGAGGTGTGGCTGCTAGAAAGATAGAGGTGTGGCTTCTAGAAATAAAGAGGTGTGGCCTCTAGAAAGATAGAGGTGTGGCTTCTAGAAAGATAGAGGTGTGGCTTCTAGAAAGATAGAGGTGTGGCTTCTAGAAATAAAGAGGTGTGGCCTCTAGAAAGATAGAGGTGTGGCTTCTAGAAATACAGAGGTGTGGCCTCTAGAAAGATAGAGGTGTGGCTTCTAGAAATACAGAGGTGTGGCTTCTAGAAAGATAGAGGTGTGGCTGCTAGAAATATAGAGGTGTGGCTGCTAGAAAGATAGAGGTGTGGCCTCTAGAAAGATAGAGGTGTGGCTTCTAGAAAGATAGAGGTGTGGCCTCTAGAAAGATAGAGGTGTGGCTTCTAGAAATAAAGAGGTGTGGCTGCTAGAAAGATAGAGGTGTGGCTTCTAGAAATATAGAGGTGTGGCCTCTAGAAAGATAGAGGTGTGGCTTCTAGAAATATGGAGGTGTGGCTTCTAGAAAGATAGAGGTGTGGCTTCTAGAAAGATAGAGGTGTGGCCTCTAGAAAGATAGAGGTGTGGCTTCTAGAAATAAAGAGGTGTGGCTGCTAGAAAGATAGAGGTGTGGCTTCTAGAAATATAGAGGTGTGGCCTCTAGAAAGATAGAGGTGTGGCTTCTAGAAATATGGAGGTGTGGCCTCTAGAAAGATAGAGGTGTGGCTTCTAGAAAGATAGAGGTGTGGCTGCTAGAAATATAGAGGTGTGGCTTCTAGAAATACGGAGGTGTGGCCTCTAGAAAGATAGAGGTGTGGCTTCTAGAAAGACAGAGGTGTGGCTGCTAGAAAGATAGAGGTGTGGCTTCTAGAAATACGGAGGTGTGGCCTCTAGAAAGATAGAGGTGTGGCTTCTAGAAATACAGAGGTGTGGCTTCTAGAAAGATAGAGGTGTGGCCTCTAGAAAGATAGAGGTGTGGCTTCTAGAAATATAGAGGTGTGGCCTCTAGAAAGATAGAGGTGTGGCTTCTAGAAAGATAGAGGTGTGGCCTCTAGAAAGATAGAGGTGTGGCTTCTAGAAATATAGAGGTGTGGCCTCTAGAAAGATAGAGGTGTGGCTTCTAGAAAGATAGAGGTGTGGCTGCTAGAAATATAGAGGTGTGGCTTCTAGAAAGACAGAGGTGTGGCTTCTAGAAAGATAGAGGTGTGGCTTCTAGAAAGACAGAGGTGTGGCTTCTAGAAAGACAGAGGTGTGGCCTCTAGAAAGACAGAGGTGTGGCTTCTAGAAAGATAGAGATGTGACCTCTAGAAAGACAGAGGTGTGGCTTCTAGAAATAAAGAGGTGTGGCCTCTAGAAAGATAGAGGTGTGGCTTCTAGAAAGACAGAGGTGTGGCTTCTAGAAAGACAGAGGTGTGGCTTCTAGAAAGACAGAGGTGTGGCTTCTAGAAAGATAGAGATGTGACCTCTAGAAAGACAGAGGTGTGGCTTCTAGAAATAAAGAGGTGTGGCCTCTAGAAAGATAGAGGTGTGGCTGCTAGAAATATAGAGGTGTGGCCTCTAGAAAGATAGAGGTGTGGCTTCTAGAAAGATAGAGGTGTGGCTGCTAGAAATATAGAGGTGTGGCTTCTAGAAAGACAGAGGTGTGGCTTCTAGAAAGATAGAGGTGTGGCTTCTAGAAAGACAGAGGTGTGGCTTCTAGAAAGACAGAGGTGTGGCCTCTAGAAAGACAGAGGTGTGGCTTTTAGAAAGATAGAGATGTGACCTCTAGAAAGACAGAGGTGTGGCTTCTAGAAATAAAGAGGTGTGGCCTCTAGAAAGATAGAGGTGTGGCTTCTAGAAATACAGAGGTGTGGCTTCTAGAAAGATAGAGATGTGGCCTCTAGAAAGACAGAGGTGTGGCTGCTAGAAAGATAGAGGTGTGGCCTCTAGAAAGATAGAGGTGTGGCTTCTAGAAAGATAGAGGTGTGGCTGCTAGAAATATAGAGGTGTGGCTTCTAGAAAGACAGAGGTGTGGCTTCTAGAAAGACAGAGGTGTGGCTTCTAGAAAGATAGAGATGTGACCTCTAGAAAGACAGAGGTGTGGCTTCTAGAAATAAAGAGGTGTGGCCTCTAGAAAGACAGAGGTGTGGCTTCTAGAAAGACAGAGGTGTGGCTTCTAGAAAGACAGAGGTGTGGCTTCTAGAAAGATAGAGATGTGACCTCTAGAAAGACAGAGGTGTGGCTTCTAGAAATAAAGAGGTGTGGCCTCTAGAAAGATAGAGGTGTGGCTTCTAGAAAGATAGAGGTGTGGCTTCTAGAAAGACAGAGGTGTGGCCTCTAGAAAGACAGAGGTGTGGCTTCTAGAAAGATAGAGATGTGGCTGCTAGAAAGATAGAGATGTGGCTGCTAGAAATACAGAGATGTGGCCTCTAGAAAGATAGAGGTGTGGCTTCTAGAAATATAGAGGTGTGGTCTCTAGAAAGACAGAGGTGTGGCTTCTAGAAAGATAGAGATGTGACCTCTAGAAAGACAGAGGTGTGGCTTCTAGAAATAAAGAGGTGTGGCCTCTAGAAAGATAGAGGTGTGGCTTCTAGAAAGACAGAGGTGTGGCTTCTAGAAAGACAGAGGTGTGGCTTCTAGAAAGACAGAGGTGTGGCTTCTAGAAAGATAGAGATGTGACCTCTAGAAAGACAGAGGTGTGGCTTCTAGAAATAAAGAGGTGTGGCCTCTAGAAAGATAGAGGTGTGGCTGCTAGAAATATAGAGGTGTGGCCTCTAGAAAGATAGAGGTGTGGCTTCTAGAAAGATAGAGGTGTGGCTGCTAGAAATATAGAGGTGTGGCTTCTAGAAAGACAGAGGTGTGGCTTCTAGAAAGATAGAGGTGTGGCTTCTAGAAAGACAGAGGTGTGGCTTCTAGAAAGACAGAGGTGTGGCCTCTAGAAAGACAGAGGTGTGGCTTTTAGAAAGATAGAGATGTGACCTCTAGAAAGACAGAGGTGTGGCTTCTAGAAATAAAGAGGTGTGGCCTCTAGAAAGATAGAGGTGTGGCTTCTAGAAATACAGAGGTGTGGCTTCTAGAAAGATAGAGATGTGGCCTCTAGAAAGACAGAGGTGTGGCTGCTAGAAAGATAGAGGTGTGGCCTCTAGAAAGATAGAGGTGTGGCTTCTAGAAAGATAGAGGTGTGGCTGCTAGAAATATAGAGGTGTGGCTTCTAGAAAGACAGAGGTGTGGCTTCTAGAAAGACAGAGGTGTGGCTTCTAGAAAGATAGAGATGTGACCTCTAGAAAGACAGAGGTGTGGCTTCTAGAAATAAAGAGGTGTGGCCTCTAGAAAGACAGAGGTGTGGCTTCTAGAAAGACAGAGGTGTGGCTTCTAGAAAGACAGAGGTGTGGCTTCTAGAAAGATAGAGATGTGACCTCTAGAAAGACAGAGGTGTGGCTTCTAGAAATAAAGAGGTGTGGCCTCTAGAAAGATAGAGGTGTGGCTTCTAGAAAGATAGAGGTGTGGCTTCTAGAAAGACAGAGGTGTGGCCTCTAGAAAGACAGAGGTGTGGCTTCTAGAAAGATAGAGATGTGGCTGCTAGAAAGATAGAGATGTGGCTGCTAGAAATACAGAGATGTGGCCTCTAGAAAGATAGAGGTGTGGCTTCTAGAAATATAGAGGTGTGGTCTCTAGAAAGACAGAGGTGTGGCTTCTAGAAAGATAGAGATGTGACCTCTAGAAAGATAGAGGTGTGGCTTCTAGAAATATAGAGGTGTGGCTTCTAGAAATATAGAGGTGTGGCCTCTAGAAAGATAGAGGTGTGGCCTCTAGAAAGATAGAGGTGTGGCTTCTAGAAAGACAGAGGTGTGGCTGCTAGAAATACAGAGGTGTGGCTGCTAGAAAGATAGAGGTGTGGCCTCTAGAAAGATAGAGGTGTGGCTTCTAGAAAGATAGAGGTGTGGCTTCTAGAAATATAGAGGTGTGGCTTCTAGAAATATAGAGGTGTGGCCTCTAGAAATATAGAGGTGTGGCTTCTAGAAATATAGAGGTGTGGCTTCTAGAAATATAGAGGTGTGGCCTCTAGAAAGATAGAGATGTGACCTCTAGAAAGATAGAGGTGTGGCTTCTAGAAAGATAGAGGTGTGGCTGCTAGAAATACAGAGGTGTGGCCTCTAGAAAGACAGAAGTGAACACTTTGCCTGCTACTCCCAGTGAAGGAGGAGTGGCCCTGTGTCTATCAGTCTCACTGAGGGAGGCGTGGCCTGTATCTCTCACAGTACTGAAAACATGCTGTATTACATTATAAACTTATAACTCATGCAGTATTGAATCAGTGGCTTCTTTAACTGTATCTTTCATTCATCAGACAGATGATTATGTGTGAAGATGTATTTTATCTCAGTGCGAGACAGATGGTGTAGTTATCTGATATGTAATATTAGATATACAAATATAAAACTGGGTTGGAAATTGTAAACGTGGCTTTTGTAATTATTATTATTACATAAGTAATAATACGGAATATAAAACGATAAGGAGAATGTGGTTAATATGTATCTGCTCAGATTCTTTAAGAGAACTGAATAAGTGAAGTGATTCAGAACACCCATCACTACAGAAGAGGATAAAGGGGAATGCAGTTTATTTGGAGTTAGTAGCAGGAGGAGAAGGAGAACTGGCATGCGCTGGTTAATGGGGCGTGACAGCGGCGGCGGCTTACTTTCGATAGTGAGGATACACGTGCTGGCGGCAGTGCCGCGGCTGTTCACAGCCTTGCACATGTACTCGCCCTCGTCCTCAGGGAAGGTCTCGGGCAGGTAGAGGCAGTAGGTCTCGCCGCGCTCGATGTACTGATAGTCCTCGCAGTCCTGCAGCAGCTCACCCTCGAACCACCACGTCACCTCAGGCTTGGGCTCGCCCGTGATCTTAACCGTGAAGCGCACAGGCTCAGAGTCCACCACCGTCTGGTTCTTCAGGGGCTTTTTGAACCACGGAGCGCCCGACTGGCCGTGATCGTCCTCCTCGTCGTAGGCTGCCGAGCCGTTCACAACGCTGCCTTCCTCTTCATCTTCATCCTCCCTTTTCTGACACACATATACCACAACACGTTTCAGGGTCTATGGAGAATATTCCAAAGTCCAAAGCGTGCATGCAGATCCATCATGCATTAAAAGGGATGTAACACACACAGTATCATTAGGGGTTTTGTTTCAGTTGGATCTGGATTAATAGTTATTAATATTCCAGACTGGTTTCTTTCATGAGCTTCAGGAGGATCTCGAAGTTAACTCTGAGCTGGACTGAATGCTAGCAGAGAGATGAATAAGTTTGGGGTTGGGCTAAAAATATCATTCACACTATTGTGTAGAAAATGTACTTTTTTCTCTCATATGATCCGTGCATCTATTTTGCCGCAAACTCACTAATTAATCTGTGGGTAAAACACACAAAACACTAAAGCACATGCAGCCTTCCACACAAGCATGCTCCCCACAGATAACACAACCCTTTTAGTTCAAACCATCAGATTTCATTTCGGAATTAAGCATGACATGGAATCTTCCCCTCTTCATGCGGAAACATCCAACAGTTAGCTCTTAAACAAAGCGTCCCACGAGAGTTTTACTTTTTGGAGAGCAGCGTCGATTTCCTGCTGCTCGAACTGCATCCTCTGGAGCTTCTGCTCTTCGATCCTCCTCTTCTCCTCCTCCTCACGCGCTTTGGCCATCTGCTCGAACCGTGCGCGCATGTCCACTTTCTGCCTGAACGGCGCGTCCTCCACCTTCACAGCGCCCTTCAAGTCCTCGTCCTCGTCCTGCAGGGAAGAAAAACCACACATCAATATACATAACAAACAAAACAACAGACACATTTCCACCAAGGTTCCTAAACTTTTGGAGGAAATAAGAAGTTCTGGAAATATTCAAAACAAGAACGTGACAGCTTCTGAACAAGTTCCTGTTCTACATTAACATCGTCCTGGAGAAACCGTGACCAGCATAAACTGTCCCAGACTGTGTGGTGGTTATATCATTTCATCATGCAGGACCTCTTTCAGAACCTCCTTCCTACTTCAAGAAACTAAATCTAATTCTCTATACAACTAGAACCACACGCTTGTTTTCCCACACTGTCTGTCGGGTCTGCAAAAGGTTTTCGCGTCTCCTGGAAAAAAGGTCCTGGAGTTCCAAAAAAATTTACTGAGTCTCTGAAAAAGTTTCTGGGTTTCTGAAAAAAAAAGTTTCTGGATTGCTGGAAAAAAGATATGTGGTTTTTATAAAGGTTCCTGGGTTTCTGAAAACGTTCCTGGGTTTTTTGAAAGCGTTTCTGAAAAACTTTTCTGAAAAAAAAGTTACTGGTTTCTGAAGGTTTGTGGATTTTTGGGAGAAAAAAAGCTTTCGGGTTTCTGAAATTTTTACTGGATTTCTGACAAAAATCCTTTATTTTTAAAAAGGTTCCTGGGGTGCTGAAAAAAGTTTCTGTTTCTAAAAAAGTTCCTGAGCCTCTGAAAAATGTCCTGGGTTTCTAATAAAATTCCTGGGTTACCAAAAAGGTTCATAGGTTTCTGGGTAAAAAAGTTTTCTGGTTTTCTGAAAAAAATACTGGGATTGTGAAAGGTTTGTTGATTAAAAAAAAAAAAAAAAAAGCTTCTGGGTTTCTGAAAAAGTTTGAGCGTTCATGAACAGGTTCTGAAAAAAGTTCTTGGACTTCTGAAAAAAGTTCCTATGTTCCTGATAAAAAAAAAAAAGTTCCTGGGTTGCTGAAAAAGTTCTTGTTGTTTTTTTTTTGGAAACCTTTCTCTAGTTTTCCACTTCTACATTGTGTTACATTAGTCACACAGTTTGCTTTTGTAGCTGTGTGTATTGTGTGTTATAATCCTGAAGCTCGATATTTTCATCGCACCATATACACAGGAAAGAAATAATAAACCTGGATTTGTCACGTTTGTGGCTCGTACCTCCACGCAGCGCTCCGCTTCCCTCTCTTTGATCTCCTCATCGATGGCTTTCCTCCTCGCTCTCTCCTCTTCGATCTTCCTCTGGATCTCCTCCTCCGTGAGCTGCTTGATCTTCTCAAACTTCACTTTCAGGTTCTTGGCCTGGATGGAGCCGGTTCTCTTCAGTTTTGTCAGCTCCTCATACTCAGAGCTCACCACCTCCGTCGTCTCGTTGATCTCCTCCTGAGACACACACACACACACACACACACACCACAGAATTAGTTGGAGTGGACACTGGAGTTCATATGATGCATCACTTCATACATCACACACACTTCTAACACTTAGTGTGTTTACATGAACAGTAAGAAGAATAAGATTGATGTTTACCTCGCCCATCTCCTGACGCAGTTGCTCGAACTCCTTCTTCTCCATCTCCATCTTCTTACGCCGTGCTTCCTCCTTATTTTTCCGCTCCTCCTCCTCTTTCATCTTCATCATCTCCTCGAAATTGATCTCCAGTTTCCCAGGATGCATTGCTTCCTGCGACGCCGTCCTCACCAGGGTGTCGTCCTCATCCTGCACCTGCAGGGAAATACAGTGACGTGTGGATTATAAGTACGAGCAGCTCAGGGTCGAGTAATGTAACGTTAATAAACTAAAGTCTTGCGCTTTTATATATAACTCTCAAAGCAAAAGATGCGAACATCGGACACCAAACATGTCTGACATTTTGATATTTCATGATATATCACATCTTTATAATTATCTCCCGCATGTAAAAACACAGCAGTCACTGCTTTAGTCACTTTAGTAAGCAGCATCAGACACAATCACAGCCATGAGCATGAAAATACATTACAGTGTTATTTATGCTATTTAATATCACACATGCTCTATACTGGTGTGCAGATTACAAATATAGACTCCATAGAGCAGAATATAATACAGCCAAATAGTAAAGCAATAGAATTCCAATAGAAGAGAACACCTTAATAGAATAGAGTACAAACCAATAGGATTTAATTCATCAGAGGACAATAAAATGGAATAAAACTAAATACAATACAATGAAATACAATGCAACTAATGAGAATAAAATGGAAATAATTTTGGTAGAATTGAACTAAATAGAATAGAGTATAATCCAAATTTATGAGAACTGAATAAAACTAAGTACAATAGAATAACATAGAACTAAATAGCATAGACTGGAATATAATTCAATAAAAGAGAATCAAATGCAGCTAAAAAGAACAGAATTAAATAGAAAGGAGCACAACTAAATAGAATAGAATGAAATGGAATCAAATAGAACTGAATAGAAATATATGAGAATGGAATACAATATATAGAATAAACTTAAATGGACTCTAATAGAAGTAAAAAAAACAATAGCACTAAATAGCATAGATGTGAATAGAATTTAACGAAGAGAATAGAATGTAACCAAATAGAATAAAATAAAATAGAAGTAAATAGCATGGACAGGAAGATAATTCAATAAGAGAGGATAGAAAACAGCAAAAAAGAATAGAAATAGAATAGAATGGAGAACAACTAAATAGAGCTGAAAATAATAGAATAGAATAGAATAGAGAACAACTAAATATAATAGAACATATTAGAATAGAATAGAGTACAACTGAATAGAAAAGAATAGAATATAGAACAACTAAATAGAATAGAACATATTAGAATAGAATAGAGTACAACTGAATAGAATAGAATAGAATATAGAACAACTAAATAGAATAGAACATATTAGAATAGAATAGAGTACAACTGAATAGAATAGAATAGAATAGAATAGAATAGAGAACAACTAAATAGAATAGAACATATTAGAATAGAATAGAGTACAACTGAATAGAATAGAATAGAATAGAATAGAAACATTATAGAAATTGGTTTTTTTTTTACTGTCCAATCAAACAGACTTGCGTCAGGATCTATTACTTATTTACTCAGATGTCATATTTATGAGATTCGGTAACCATGACAACAGCACGTTATTTACACATTCGTTTTGTCTGCTATCCTTCAACTGTTAAATAAATCTGAATTGTACGTTTGATAAAAAGTGCCTTACTTCTCCTGCCTCGAGCGCCGCCGCATCGCCCTGATCCTGGGACGAGCTCTTCGAGAGACAAAATTCAGAAAAGCAGACCAGAGAAGCACAGCAGCGTCGCGTCACACCATGTGAGCACACACTCATATACAGTACTGAGCAGAAGTCTTAGGCACATGCAAAGAAATGCTGTAGAGCAAAGACACCTTCAAAATAATGAAACTAAATGTTTCTACATTTAAAATAATACTATAAAGAGCAGTAAACAGTAATAAATGAAACAAAGTCAGTATTTAATGTGACGATCCTTCACTTTTTTAAAATAAAGCAGTATCTGAGGTGCAGTGTGTGCAGTTTTATAAGGAAATGAGCTGGAAGTGTTACTGAGCATCTTGCAGAAGCAGCCACAGTTCTTCTGGAGACTTTGACTGTCGACTCGCTTCTTATTTCTGCAGCGAAACCCAGCAGCCTTCATTATGTTTTTATCTGAAAAGTGTCTCTTATGGAATCTGCTGCTTTCTTTACTGACATACAGACATTTTTCTGTAACATTTCATTTTGTGCTGGAAAACTAATGTTTGGAATCTAAAATGTTTTTGTACTGAATCAATAATGTAGAAGTCAGAAAATAAACATCTATAACAAAGTTTGTACTAAAAAAAAAAAAATAGCATGCCTAAGACTTTTGCACAGTACTGTATTTCATTACTTTTATTTATTTTTTTTATTCTATTTGTATTTATTAGCGACAGTGAGTCAGATTAGGGATCTTTCCTCGTGTTTAACCATCCGTTCTGCTCTAGTTTATATTATAATAAATAATGATGGCCATATTAAAGATGCAGCAGAATCCAACAGGAAACTCACTGCTAAGGAATGAACAGAACACGAGGGTTAAAATAAGTAAATAAATAAATACTTCATATTAGCGTAAGCAGGAAATTGACGGTATTGTGTGCTCAGATGATATACGGGTTAGCAAGCATACATTCAACATGCATTCATGACATGTTTTCCATTTCCTAAATTAATTAGAAGCTATGATAACGTAAAAAGTGTCCTGACTAAATGTTTTGAGAATCGAACAAAGAAACAAAACCTTGTCGCCAGTCACACCAGCTGAATTTAGCTAGCTGTACTGTAGCAAGCTAGCATTCTGAGAGATAAGCGGCTAGACAGAGTGGCTAAAATTAGATAACTGGCTACAAATAGCATAGATCGTAAATAATATTTTTAGATATTTAAGAAAGACACAAAGTCATACTTTTTACCAGTTTAATGTTGTGGAACATTGTGTGCTTTAAGACCATTTTAATCAACTACATTCGTATTGTAAATACAGTAAAACCCCCGTATCCGCTGTTTCACTTACCACGGTTTCAGTTGACCGCAGTCCGAAAAAATGAAATAGAAAATTCCAGAAATACAGTAAACATTCATAATTTAAATTGAGCGCCATTCTGAGTAACCTGGTGAAATCTCGTGCGGTTTCCGGGATTGGAACCTCCTGCCCTGCGGATACAGAAGTCCTACTGTAGTATTTAGTTTTATGTTAAATACTTTCAGTATTGGATTGGACAGAATTATTATCGAAACTAATGTTCAGCTGGTGAAAACTGACAGAAGGAGTGTTAGCTCAGGGTTATCGCCATAACCGAATCCAAAATGGCTCCCCAAAAGCATGGAGGCCATTTTATATTCAGTTGATATTAACTATCAGAGCCAAGCAGACGCGTGCTAATCTGGCAGGGAGCATCCGCATTTTGCCATCTTGCCTCACCATGTTCTTTCGAGCCTCCGCGAACAGCTTCTTCTCCTCCTCCAGGCGACGCTTGGCCTCTTCCTCCTTCCTCTTCTGCTCTTCCTCACGTCTCTGCCTCTCCAGGTCCTCGAAGCTGATGGCCAGTTTACCTGGCGTGTCCCCGACGTCGACGCTCATGGCAGCCAGCAGGACGTCGTCTTCGTCGTCTAGATGCTGAGAACACACAAGGCGTAAGATGTGTTAGTGAACTGGGGATGTTCTTCATCTGAGATCCTGAGAAGCTCAAAGCTATGATCTGTAGAAGAAATATCAATCAATCAATCAATGTTTACTTATAAATCACATTTAAAAACAACCAAGGAACAGAAAGTAAGCCAAGATCACAAGATCTCAGAGATCTGGAGGGAGTAAATGTGTCAGATACTGAGGGGCCAAATTGTTGAGAGCTTTGTAAACAAGTAATAACTCAAATTTATGCTAACGTTGTTCACCTCCAGCTGAAGCTTCCTGATCACAAAAGACTAGAAATCTGATGGGACAGTTGAGATGAGCCCAGCTGAGATCTTGAGGCTAGCATGCTAATGCCCAAACCTGGTGTTAAGCCATGCTAGCTCAGCATGGCTAATTGTTAACACATTTTGAATACAAAATGATTATGTTTGACTCACTTGTAACAATAAAATAAGGTATTTTACTGTATTATGTACAGTATATCCATAGATATCTTTTCAACCTTGCGATAAGTCAATGATTTAATAGAGATACTCGATCACAAACGCTAACTGACACTAAGGAATCAACCGTTTGGGCTTTTATGCTAAGAAAATAAAGCCATGCTAGCTCCTCATGGTTAAATTTGGGTTAACACATTTTCAATTTAGAACAAATAGATTACTTAAGACTCACTTTTAACCCAGGTTTGTTACTGTATTATGGGAAGTGTATTTGAAAAGATGTTTTCAAACTAGCGAGAAGTCCGTGACTTCACAGGTATACTTGATCACGAATGCTAACTTCACTAAGGAATCAAGAGTTGATTCATTTATGCTAGTAATATAACTGCCATGTAGCATGCTAGCAAAAAACATGCTATGTGGTAGCTAATGTTTTTTATTAACAGTTTTAGCTCAGTCTATTTATGTAATAGGCTAGTTGTTAAGTCATGCTAGCACAACAGGATCGACATTTGAGAAATTAGCACAATTTCAGATTTTAAAGGACAGATTTTACACTCAAGCATGACACATGACACATTTAGACTAGCGATAAACCAGTGATTTGTTGCTGTTCTCTTTGTAGAGCCATTTTGGGGTCCATAATGGTGGAAATATGTTTTTAAAGAAACAGGTGATTAAGAATGCTAATAATTAAAGACTTTAGTAAGTAGCTACTCCTTATGTTAAGGCCTCCTTATGTTGTCATGATCTATTTCAGCTAACGTCTTTCATTAACTCTTAGCCATATTAGCATGTTTAGTCAGAGTACCCTTTCTAAAGACATGCTGGACCCATGGGATAGTCAAACAAGAATTTTTTTTAATCCGTGTCTGAGCTGACCATGCTCTTCCTGGCGTCGGCGAACGCCTTCCTCTCCTCCAGGATGCGTCTCTTCCTTTCTTCCTCGACACGTTTGTGTTCATCCTCCAGTCTCTGTCGTTCTAGCTCCTCGAAGCTGAGCCTCAGTTTCCCCGGCCGGATCTCTTCCTTCTCGCCCTGTTCGGTGGTCACGTCCTCATCGTCCTGAGCCTGGACCACGATAAGACACAATCCAGAGATATGTTTTTCTAGTTTTTCTAAATGTTACAGTTTTTTTTCTTACAAGAATGTTCAATCTATCAGGTTCTCTTTGTTCTGAGAACCTTTTTATGTAAGATATCAAACACTCCGTGTCGTGCTGTTATAGGAAAATAATCAACAATAGAGAGGTGTGATGAAGAGGAGTCACTGTTACCACCCTGAAGTTGATTATTTTCCTATAACACCATGTCCTGGTGTGTTTTATTCCTCTTATACTACAGCAATTTGCCAACGATTACAATTTTTATTTATTAAAGAACATGTTATACTTTTTATCTGTTTACAGTTACATTGCATGTTCTTGAACATCCATGAAACAAGTTCGTTCCTGTTTTCACTTATGATTTAGCAGCTATAAATAGTCTTCCTTCACCAGCCTCTCCGTTTCCAGACAAAAAACTGCAGCTTGTCGCGTTACTGAGAAACCGCAAAAGCAGCGTAAACGCCTCTGTCCTGAAGATGGCGGAAAACGTAAAGTTACAGCTTTACCTCTGACTGTTACAAAGCGCTGACACTGGAGACTCCTTCCATAAATGTTAAATAAACATCTTATAGAAAACTTCACCACATCAACGACTGCATTTTTTTTTATCCGTTTATGTGGAGCATCTGCCGTACAAATCTCTTAGACACATTAGAAAGAGCGCATTAATATAAACCTGTGATTTGCAGCTGCACTACTGTCAGAGCTGCTGCTATAGAAAATTAACCAACACCTTCTGACCAATCAGAACCCAGTATTCAACAGTGCTGAAATATAAGTAATGTTTATAAACACTCCTACAGTGTTACGACTTTTAGTTTTTATTTTTTGACTGTAAGAAACACATAATTACAACAGTTTTTTTTTTTTTTTTTTTTTATTAAAGAAATGTTCATTTTGTAACACTGCAGCCTTCATCACATGAGACTCAGGATTAGGAGTTTCAGGTCTGATAACAGGCACTAACTTGATTTGCAGTCGTTAAATGTAACTATAAACAGATAAAAAAAAAAGGTATGTTTTGTTTTTTAATAAATAAAATTTGTAGTCAATGGCAAATTGCTGTGGTATAAGCGGAATAACACCCTTGGAGATGTGCCGTTATAAGAAAACTTCAAGGTGTTAAACTTAACTCCGCTTCATCACACCACCTCGTTATTGATTATTTTACTATAACAGCATGACACGGAGTGGCTTATTTCTTAGTAATATGTATAATAAATTATAGGAATAAGTATGGATGAAAAAGGGGTTAGAAAGTAGAGTTAAGTGTGTACCATGTCCAGTTTGGCCTCCTCGAAAGCTTTCTTCTCCTCCTGGAGCCTCCTCCTGGCCTCCTCCTCGGCCTGCTTCCTCTGCTGCTCCTGCCTCTCCTTCTCCTGCTCCTCGAACGTCAGACGCAGCTTTCCTGGAGTCACACGCTCCTTCTCTTTCCTCTGGGTCTCCTCATCATCCTGCAAAACCAAAATAAATCAGATTAATCAGCATTCCTGGTTTCTGATTAAGCTTCACTGTGCTCTTTTCTGGTCTTTATTCCAGTTACTGATCCATCTTTCTACCTCCACCATGTTCGTATCTGAACTTCCCGACCTGGTTTGTGGAAACGGAGCGTCGCTTGGCCTCTCTGAACGAGTGCCGATTCTCATCATATCTCTTCTTCTTTTCCTCCTCGTTCCTCCTTTTCATCTCCTCCTCTCGACTCTTCTCCATGTCCTCGAACTTCATTTTAATCTTCCCAGGTTGCTTCTGTGTTTTAGCTGGAACGACTTGCACCAAGACGCTGTTGTCTCCATCCTGTGGTATAAAGTTCAGAAGTCAAATGTTGTGAAATCAAATGATTAAGATTAACATCAGATTGTTTTTAAATGGTGTAGTGTGAAACGTCCCATCATGAACACACTTAACACATGAGATCTTTGTAAAGTAAAGCACTTGAGTTCTTATTTTATCAGTTGTCAAAAAAATAAAACAGGTTTTCATCCAAGATTGCATGATTTTTTTGCTAACAGAAATCCAAAAACATCCCCATATTTCTCCATACCTCTATAAGTCTTTTTTTTTGTGTTGATACTGAGTCAAATCCAGTTATTAAGCCATTAAGAGACAACGACTATTAGCCTGTGTGTTACTGTTTAAAGGAAAGAAGCAGCTGGTGTGTGAGCAGAACATTCAGTATCAGCAGATTTTTCAGCATTTCTCCATCTCAGTTTTGAATTATAAACATGAAATGAAAAAAATTAATCATCTGATCATCAGCTGGATCATTTTTCACCAACACAAGTCTAAAAATGTGTCCGTATTTCTCCAGATCTTCAACTTTAACGCTTTTTCTGTTTTTCTGTCCATATATCCGGTGTTAGCTGTTAAGAGATGACAAATGTTAGCTGAAAATGTGATACCATTTAATCGAAATAAAAAATTAAAAAAAAGATCAGGACATTGAGGTCGATTTCAGGATTTCTCCATCTCATTTTTGAATTGTAAGCCTGAACTGACATGTTCCTGCATCCTGCTTTGACACACACTTTCTCTGACACACAAAGAGACACAGACGAGGTGTAGATAAGGCCTCGCCGTTCCGCTGGCTCAGCTGCCTCTGTTTGCTCTGCACGAGTCCCAGATAGCAGCACCTAATTCAGTCCAAAAAAGTGGCTGACGGCTCGTTTTAGACGGTGTGGGAAACAGTTGCTGGTCACATGTCGTCTGGACCTGCCAGTTTTACAGCCTCTACAATCAGAGCTCTGGGGCAGAAGCGATGGAGACAATTGGTCCTCGTCAGTGCCATGTTTATTTTTAAACAAGCATGTGGATGTTTTCTCATTTCTGATCAATAATCATATGTAAGCTTATGACATTTATTGGCTGATACCGATTTAATTAAAGGTGATCTCACTGTCTAACACACTTCCCTTCCACTAGTAAAGAACACAACATTCCACGCTCTATTTTAAACCACTGTCTCCACACACCATGTGTTAGCACTCTGAAGTGATTCTTGATTTTGCTAACATGAACACACCAGCTGGTTCTTCGACTGGATATGATATCTCCAAAGACACAGAAGGTATGGAGAGCTTTGTTGGTCTTTATTTCAGTTTTTGCTTTAAATAATTGCTGTAAATAACGAATAAAATTGTTATAGGTTTAAAATAATCAATGACATGGTGGTGTGATGAAGCTACTGTTACCACCTCAAGCTATTTATTATGTATTTTATTTATTAACCAATGACATGTCATACCTTTTATCTGTTTATAGTTACATTTATTATAGCAGCTGTAAACAGTCGTTCCTTCCCTCTCTTTTTTCTCTCTCTTGAAGTTAATAAGGCAAAAAAAAAACACAGCTTGCCATATTAACAGGAAACCACAAAGGATAAACTCCTCTCTTCATACGGAAAAGTTACAGTTACAGCTTTCCCTCTGACTGTTACAAAGTGCTGACACTGGAGACTCCTTCCATAAATAAATATCCCGTAGCAAGTGCTCACTCACCTTCTCCGCCTTCTTGGCTAACTCCTTCTGAATCTTGGCCTTCTCCAAGGCCTCCTGAGTGATGCGCTTCTTCCTCTCTTCCTCCGTCTTCCTCCTCTGGTCTTCCTGCCTCTGCTTCTCCATCTCAGCAAACTTCCCCTTCACGCTGCCTGTGGACACATTGGGAGCAGAAACAGGATTAAGGATTAAAAGAAGATGTAGATTTGGATTTTGGTCGCTTTCAGGACGCCAGTGTCTGTCTGTGTTTCGTCTTCTGACTCACCGATGATCTTGGGGACGTAAGATTTCTCAACCTTGACCGGTTGTACTTCCTCCTCCTCCTCGTCGCTGGATGCAAGTAGCTCTTTTATCTGCGGAGGATAAGACAGCAGGTTGTTGTGAGGTTAGAAAGGGTTTATCTGGGGGATCATCTGCTTTTACACGGCCTGCGCCGTGATCACACCATAATGGCTGGTAATCCTGTAAGTACTGCCTGCAGCGGGGAAACTGATTGGACCTTCCATAGTCACATGACCAAAGGCTGCCACAAAGTCTTTAAATATATATAATTTCTAGAATACTAAAATGTTTAGTTTTTGGTCCATAATTTTTGGATACACACTTGTTTGAGCTGACACTGAAGCTCACATACTGACCATTTGCTTTTTGCGGAGCCGCTCTCGCTCTTTGATGTACTGATCCTTGCGTTTCTTCTGCTCCTCCTCGCTCCTCATGCGGTTCCTCTCCTCCCTGACCTTCTGCATGGCCTCAAACTTGCTCTTTACGTCTCCTTTGCCCGTTTTTGGGACGTAGCTCTTCTGCACTGGTTTATTGGACGTGAGGAGTCTCTTTGGGAAGAAAGCAAGCAGGTTGATGGGTGTTCAAAGGAGGACGTGCTTGAACCTAACATGACTATCTGATTCATTTAAGAACCTCCAATGGGCATCCTCTTGACCCAGAGCATCTCTTTATATCAATTTTATATCAATTACATTTATTGGAAATCCCCAATTTATATTTTTTATATTTCTACGCTGATCAATCAAAGACCTTCCCACTCTTGGGGAAGTGGATGATATCAGATTCTCCATACCTCTTGTTTTAGTGCGACGTCTGTCAGGTTGGCTCCTGTCTTCTCCGTCAAGTCGTCCTCCAAGATTCCGACGTCATTCATGTTTGCCACCTCAGTGATGCCGGCCTCCGAGCTCTTCTGTGGCCTTTCACGCTTTTTCGCCCTGCCGGTCTTCTTTGTCTCTTTTTCCTCCGTCAAGCCTTTCATTTTCTCCTCCTGAGTCTTGTGGTTCTCCTTGTTAGCTAGGTGTGTCGTGTCTTTCTTGTGCCTTGTGTTGTCGAGGCTTATGACGTCGGTCATTCTGGCGTCTCTGCTAGACAGGATGACGAGGCCTAAAGACAGATCCTTCAGATGAAGCCTGTGATGAAGCAGCATGCAGGAAGAAGAGAGAGACCCAAATCAACAGAACTCAAAGCAAAGCGGTGTGTGGAACATTTAAGGAAGCATAATTCGACACACCAATATATTAATCACACTTTAGGGAAAGTACCACCATCTATACCAGGGTGTAAAACTGAATTTATGTAACAGGAAGCATTACACTTGATCCATATCACAAATGATCCACATTACACTTGATCCAAATCAGTTTAGTGACCAGCAACTCCACTTAAATGTGTTCATTGATCAACATTTATCTGAATGCATAAACAATTTGAACACATACTATTACCTACAAGACATATTAATATCATTACCAAAAAAAAAAAAATCCAAATCATGGTTTTACCATACTCTTGCATAAGTATTCACCCCCCTTGAACTTTTCTAGATTTTACAACCTGGAGCTGAAATGGACTTAACTGGGATTACGTGTCAATCATTTTGACCTGCCAATGAAGAATTACATCATTAGCATATTTTTCCCGTAGCTGAGTTTACAGCCCTGAGTCTATCGCTCCATTTTGCCCCCTAGAGATAACTAGAGAGAGACTAGATCTTTATTTCTAATCTGTACATTCGATTATAGTCCAAAATATGATTTTAATTTAGAGCATAGACTCTAAATTTGTTTGATGGGACAGATTAGAAACTTTATCCAGCCATATGTTTGACACACTTGATCTACACACACATTGGTTCTGTGACTGGTTTCATTGGTTCCAACTAATGAAAAGAACCTATAGTGTTAGAAACTCTAACGAGGGTGGCAAGACAAGCTTTTCACAATCCAGTAATAGCACAACACCACCTGGTACAGGGTCTGAATTTATGACTGTCCAGTTAATGTAATTAAAAAAGTCATGGCGGAGTGTAACAATGTCATTTGAAGCTAGTATATGAACATTTGGACGTGTATTTATAGAAATGATTTCCATGACTCAGAGGTGTAGATGGGGGGGATTTCAGGTTTGAATCCCTCTGAAATATTTTATGACAGTTCCTAATGCTTATTTGTAGGTTGTTAACATAAGACAGAGATGATTACACAACGCAGATGATTATACACGTCTCAAATAACATGTTTGCGCAGAACTGCAGAAATGATGTTCAACACAGTCATCGTTACGACTCCTCCATATTTACCACACCAGACATCACACAAACATCACAATCCCCTTAATGTGTTTAATCACATTTTATTGGCTACCAGCTGCTATGTTCAGAAAAAGAATGAACCAATCACGATCATGCGTATAATCCTGTTTTTGTTTGAAAGCTACTAGCCGGCTAGCTCCACTCTGAGCGCAGGTATATCGTGGTGAAAACCGATGGCGTGCAGGAGGGAAAAGAAGCGTAGATCTGGTTTTCTAAGATAAAGTGACATTTTTATTATAGCCAGATTGGTTGACTGTAGATTGTGCCTTAAGTATTTTAAAGCGAATTCACAACATCTTTGCTTCTATTATCGTCTGACAAGTGCATTGCTCTTCTCAATTTAATTGTACAGATCACTCTGTGGTTATATTAATAGCTTATTTCCCATTCCACCTGAAATTAATTCCTGCCATGACTAGCTTTTCGCTAACTTGTTGATTGAAACCAGAAACAACAACATTAGCCTCATAGCTCTAGTGCAAAACTAAAGAAGCAAACATCAGCCACCAAACACAAATGTTCCTGGCTAACCAACTAAAACTGGGTAAAGGGGATGCTGTGTAAGTTTGAGTGAAGATACTAAAACCACTAAAAAGACACAAATCTTACCTGCAAAGTCTAGCACACCGAGAAATATGAGTTTCCTACAACAGACCTACGCTGTGTTTTCTCTGTTTTCACCCCAGAGGGCCTTTATCACCAAACTATCCCCCCATGTCCAATATTACCATCGTGAACATGTTGAAGTATTGTCACTCCTCCTACGTTCATTTCAGGAAGAATGACAGTGTCGTGTGTGTTTGGTGAGAGTGTAACAAACTTGCTAGGTTGTGTAGCTAGCTATGCTTCTCAGCTTACTCTGTGTTAACAAGAAACTATTTTCAAAATGGTGCGTGATGGGACAAATACAGCTAAATTTCTAGTAATATCACTGTAATATTGTAAGATGTGAGGTAATTAATCTGATATAAAAGCTTGATTTAGGCGAGGGACATAACCAAATATGAATACGTTATTCGCGGGATGCAAAAAAACATCACGTGAGCGTGACGTGTGGCTGTGATTGAGTGGTAAGATAAGAAGTTTATCTTAGGGACAAACAAAGATTACAACTTTACTTACCGTTATTTAACAGCGTTAATTAACAAGAAGGTGCAGTGCTGCGAGATGCAGTTACAGCATCCTTAGTAACTGCCTGGTTAGGGTCACGGTGGTTTAAATGATGCTACTAGTTTGTTTATATTTTGAGAAATAGTAGCAAATAACTTCGGCAGAAAATATCGCAAGGAATTTTAAAAAAAAAAAAACTGTCCTGTGCACATCTCTAGTTGAGAGAGAGAACTGTTATGAATTAGAGTGATATAGCTGAGATTGAGAAGCTGTCAAAGCCAGAATTCACAAAGCCACACCCACTTCTGGTTTAAATTTAAATACAGATATATACAGAATACAGAGCACTAGACAGATACACATACAGATACAGATACAGAGAGTGTGTTACAGCATTGTGTTAGACAAAAACATAATGTCCTGATACATCTTTTTTAAGGAAACATCATTAAATACACAAACACAACACAATAGTTAGACGTAATTTCAACAACTATACTTATGTTTCTGTGTCTTTTATAATATAACAGTGAATAAAAAAACTACAGAAGGGCTGAAAATGAGGAAGCAGTTCCATTTCCAACTAATAAAGAACATTATTATAATGCTATATTAAGTTGTAATAATACAACTGTAATGTTGTGCTCTGAAAATAATATTCCTGCAACATGTGATGTCATGATAGTTTGCTTTTTATAGGAAAATACTTTGCTACTGTTATCACACCGAAGTTGATTATTTTCCTATAACAGCACATCCACGTGTGTTTTATTCCTCTTACACCACAACTATTTTCCAACATTTACCACGTTATACTTTTTTATTCTGTTTATAGATACATTTAATGTTACGGAACGTGTTAATTCCTGTTCTCACTTACGTTATAGCAGCTATAAACTCTCGTTCCCTCACCAGCCTCTCTTTTTTCTCTCTCTTGAAGTTAATAAGACAAAAAAAAAACGCAGCTTGTCATGTTACCGAGAAACCACAAAGCGTAAACTCCTGTCCTGAAGATGTCGCAAAACTTAAAGTCTTCCTTAAAGCTGTACGTCTTAAAGACTGTTACAAAGCGCTGACACTGGAGACTCCTTCCACAAATGTTAAATAAACGTCTCCTTACAGAGAATTTCAGCATGTCAGTCATCTTTATAAAGTTCTCTGGACGTTGTGAGAACATTTTTGCGTAACATTTATAAACCCACAACGTTTTAGTAGCGTTAACACAAAAACATTTTCGTGATGTTATTTTTTTGGAAATGATTCGTTGTGATGCAAACTATTATAAGACGTTTTCACAACATTGTAGGTGCGTAGTTTGTGTAAAGCTAATGACTAAACCTTCTAGTAACTTGTCGAACAGATTTACAGAACGTCGTTAGAACGTTCTCCGCAGGACGAAATCACAGCTCGATATGCAGATCCTAAATTTAACCGCTGTCGGTGAGGGTCCATGTGACTCCTGGCTATTTTTAAGGACAGCTATGTGGTGAGATCGAGGGGGGGTGAACACACACACACACACACACACACACACAGCTTATATCATTATACTTTTTTTTTTAAATGACTTTTTGGGACTATATTTCTGTTGATTTTTTTCAGCATAAACTTTTTTTAAATTCTATTTTATAACTAACAACTGATGTAGAGTTTCTACGTAATTTCTACTTGTTTCTCTGTCATAATGACACACACAAAACATCCAAAGGACAGAATACTGACAGAATAACTGACGAGTCTCTGATAGCGAACAACTCAAGTTTCACACTCTGTACAGAATTAAAGCTATTATTATGAAGTGGATTATTATTGAATGTTCATTTCTTATAAAAATGATTATAAAATGTTATTAAATAGTAAAGTGGTAGTATTGTATATTGTAGTAATGTTCGCAGGTCTTTGTTTAGAGGAGAAAATAGCAAATAAAGTTTATTTCATCAAAGACTTCATATATTCATCATATATTTTTTTAAAGATGTAATCTGGAAGGTATGTTTAGCTCGGATTAGCCTCGCGCCATGATGGCCACCTATTTATGGACAACGTTGTCCATTTCTCCGTCGCTCATTCACTCCATTTCTGAATGAATCTGAGATTTTAGTCTTTTCATTTATTTTATTAAATTCATTCATCGTCCATAAACTTTACACACAGGTAGGTTTTTTTTTTTTTAATCACATTCCTTTTGTGAATTATTGTGAATTAAGCATGTCATTTTAGAATTAATATCTACATAATATCAGGTTATGAAATTTATAAAACACCATCCGTACAATAAATAAAATAAAATGAAACAAAATGTAGCCAAAAAAATAAAAACTAAAAATAAAATTCTAAATTAGGCAAACTATAATTCAATAAATAAGAGCAGGGACCGAAAGAAGAAAACAATAATAATATAAAATATTATTTAAAAATATATAAAGAAAGTATGTGCAAATAGAATAAAATTTTATTATTAATAAAATTTTGGTTTTTTGGAGCCTGAATTTATTATAATTAATGCTGTGAGAGATTATTCCCATTTAGATATGAATAAAAATAAAATTTCCAGAAGTTTTAGCAATCGTTTCTACACATCCAACAATTTTACATTTTCACACCGTTAAAATTTTTTTAAAAAAAATTCAATAATTAAACCTACCGGTTTGTAGTTCCTCCTCTTCCTGACTCTCATAAGAACTTTTCTCCAAAAAAAAAAAGTTCTGGTGTCCACAGCGAGATCCGGATCCGTAATTCCACACTGTGTGTATGTGTGTGTGTGAGCGTGTATGTCTGTGTCAGTGTGTGTGTGTGTGTGTGTTACTCTGACTGACAGGAGAATGAGTGAGGCTTACAGACGGACCTGCCCTGGCCATAAAAGCCCTGTTATACCGGCCACCGCATTCCACACGCGTCACCACTCCACAGCTGTCACCCCACACACACACACACACACACGACTGCCCTTTTTACCCCCCCAGTTTCCTCTAACCCTGTCCTGTAGCTGAGCATTGTGGGGCTGCAGAGACATCAGCTCCACTTTTGTGCTTGAGTAATTAGTGTTGAATAAACACCTACAGTTTCACAGAGTTTCTATCATTCCAGGAATCAACACTGTAAGAGTTCGTCCAACACCAGAACAACTCAACTTGATTTTAACACTGTACAGTTAATTTAGCATCAGAGTAATTCATTCAACACTGTGAGACTTAATTCAACACCATACGAGTTAATTCAGCACTGTGAGAGTTCAACCCACAGCAGCACAATTAACTAATTATTTTAACACTGTAAAGTTAATTTAGCATCATAGTAATGCATTCAATACAAATGATACTTAATTCAACACCATACGAGAGTTCAATCCACAGCAGAACAACTTAACTTGATTTAACACTGTACAGTTTATTTAGCATCATAGTAATTCATTCAATCCAAATGAGAGTTAAGTAAACACCATACGAGTTAAATAAACACAAATGGAGTTAAGTAAACACCATACGAGTTAAATAAACACAAATGGAGTTAATTCAACACTATACGAGTTAAATAAACACAAACAGTTATTTCAATACCGTACAAGTTAATTCAACACTGTAAGAGTTCAATCCACAGCAGAACAATTATTTTAAAAATTCATTACAATTTTATTTAATTTATAAAATTTACAAATTATTTTAACACTGTAAAAAGGTAATTAGGCATCATAGTAGTTCATTCAACACTGTATGAGAGACTTCAACACCATACGAGTTAATTCAACACTGTTGGAGTTCAACACCAGTAGAAATAATTCAACACTGTACAAGTTAATTCAGCACCATTACACACTGTAGGTGTTAAATCAACATCATGTGAGGTAATTCAACAGTTATAATAACTATAATAATTAAATACTGTAGGATTAAAGTCGACACTAATTAAATCCAACACTGCAGGAGATAATTCAACACCATACAACCATACTGAACACTGCAGGAGTTTAACACTGTAAAAATAAATTAGCATCGTGATTACAGTAATTCAACACTATAAGAAGTGAAGAGCTCATTTAACACTGTGAAAGTTCATTCAGCATTAACACCATAATCATTACAGAGTTAATTCAACACTACAGGTGTTAATTTTATGTCCTAAAAGTAAACATTAAATATTAAAAAAATTAAATGAGAATACAATATATTAGTGAACACAATGAGTAAATTCAAAACCATTAGAAATAATTCAACACCACAGAAGTGAATTCAACACTGTAGGAGTTAATCTGGAACTGTAAGATTTCATTTCACACTATCCAAGTTAATTCAACACCATATTAGAAAATTCAACACTATATGAGTTCCTTCAGCGTAATAAATTCAACATAATACTAACTGTTAGTTATCAAGCTCATAATGATTCAATGCTAGTAGAGTTTAATCAAAACTTCAGAAATAAACATCGCAGGAGACTAATAAATATATTAACTGGTTAATTATTTGGTTGATTTATTGGTTGATTCATTAATTAGCTAACTAACCAGTCAGCTAATTAATTAATTAATTGATTCATTGTTTTGGGGGCGTTTTACACTGGAATGAGTTCATCGCTGGCACCAGAAAGTGTTGATTTATTGATTAATTGATTGATTGATTGATTGACTGGTTGATTGAATGTATTGGATTTGTTAAGGAATTAATTTTTTACCTAAAAATAATCAATTGCTGTGTTGAGGATTGAGCTATAAACACAATGTGTGTGTGTGTGTGTGTGTTAGGAGCTATTAGTCAGCGTTATCTTCCTGGCGCTTTTTGATAACCTAAATACCATGGCTGCTCAGATCAAAACACACACACACACACACACACACACTGTCACAGCCATGTTTAACAGCACATAGTCAGACTCAGACTCAGACAGTGTCAGTGAAATGAACAGAAGCTGACTGTAAAGAGCACGTTACATTAACGTTACCGTAGATATTTATTTACATCCAGACGTCTTCCTCAGGAACTTCCTGTGTGCTGAGATTCCTCTCTGCTCTACTCTTACTGAAATAACGAGGCCGAGGAGACAGCTGTCCTTCTCAACCACTTTATCTGAGGAGCGCAAATGGCTGCAGCCAAGAAATCTCTGAAATCTCTGCAGCCTAGTCCCAGTGTGATAATATTCAGAAGTGTCCACAATAACAGCGCTGTTGAATTCTGGACTCTGACTGGTCAGAAGCTGGTGATTCATTTTCAGTTCTCAGGTTGTCTCTCAGAGAGGATCTTTAAAGTTTCAATGCAGACACTAAACAGTGTTTCTCTATCAGAAAGAGCTCCATGCAGAACCCTTTTTGTGAAGCTAAGAACCCTTATTTACCCAGGAACCCCTTAAAGAACTCTAAAAGAACCCTTAAAGAACCCTTTTCCCAAGAGTGTGTGCATTAACTGGGTAAGTGGGTGGTACAAATTCCAAATTATTGCTCATTTTTTAATTCCTTTAAAGGTTCCCTGTGTGGAATCATAAACCCAATGTACACTTAAAGAAACTTTTTGGAAGCTAGGAACCTTTAATTAGTCAAGGAACCCTTGAGGAACCCTTTTTTGTATGTCTATTAACTGGGTATGTGTGTGGTACTTTGAAACTGTCAAAAGTTTAATATTTTGCTTCTTAGTACATGGTACACTCATAAAAAAAGTTGTGGAAGTGTTCATTGTTGGATATTTAAGTTTTTTTTTACTAGGGACAGAGGGACAACTGAAGAACCTTTAAGGGTTCGAAATATCGGGCACCAAAAATGTGCAACTCCTTATGATTTCTTTTTTCTTTTTGTTTACATTACAGTTTCTTTTGCCAACGTTCGCATTCAGACTTCTCTGGTTTTTTTAAATTAAAGTATTGGCACCCTCAACTTCAATTGGGTCACAATTAAAACAATCTCGTTGTGATACCGTGAAAGAAAACATGAGCAACACACTGTTTAACATAAAATAAACCGCTGCCTCCATGTTTGTTTTTCGTTAGCAACAAGCCAGCCAGCTAACTGTGATGAGTGATGTCAATGTTCCTCCTCAGGACAGTGAACTGTATAGTCAGTGTTACTGATTTAACAAGTGAATATGTTGTGTGTGTAAACAGAGTAAGAAGTGCTTCTTTGTTTATTGTTCACGCTGTGAGCGGCCATGTTGATTTGATGTCACTTGCTGAAATCAGAGTTCCTGAGTAGGAATTTGACTTCGTTTTCTTTGGTTTTTTCCTAGTTGGAGGTTAAGACCTTGAGTCGAATGCAGCATATTCTTTTCTCAGCAATTATAAGAGAAGGTTGATGCCCAATACTGAAACTTCTTCAGGATTCTTCACTGTCTGGAGGATGTGAGGATGTTCATCATGATGATCTATTTCTGCTTGGAGCTTCTGCACTTCTCACATTTTCATCGTTCCCAAAAACCAGTTTAAGTCTTTCCCCTTTGCTTCAGTGTTTAATTTCATCTGAATACTGTAGATTTGAAGCTAAGAGCTGCTGCTGTAATCATAAAGACTGTCCTGAAGCTCATCCCAGGACTCTGATTGTCTTTACTCTTCTACACCTGTATTCTGTAATGATTTATAATCAAACTCAGAAGAGTGTGATTCACTCCATTTTGTTTCTGGATTGTTCATTAGGATTCTAAATCTAAAGCTACATCCCGGATTTCTAAATTTGTAAATCTGCTTTGTGAGAATATTTTCTAGATGTTGTAGTGCACTAGATGTTAAAGCAGGGAGCCATTTTGGAAAAATGAAAAGTAATGGCTCCCATCGCAGCTGCTGACTCACTGATCATCAGATGCATCAGTGTGGACTCGTCTTACGAGTCTGAGATCATCAGAGAAATGATTTTGTAAAACAGATGGAGATAGATTTTGAGGTAAGACCTAATTTCGTCTGCTGTCTCTCCTTGCAGTGTGATTTTGTCCTTGAGGAAAGTCAGCGTGTGAATAAAGCAGCATGGAGCTCAGCAGCTCTCCTGTAACCTGAGGACTGACCCAGCATGCATCTCTCTCTCGTGGACGCTGCAAGACATTTGGATTTTATTTCGAGTCAAAAGGCTGAAGCTCAAATCTGCACTGCCTTCGAGGAGATTCATAAAATAAAGCACTCAATATGAATAAAACGCTAAAAAAGAAATAACATCTCTTTCTTTTCTCAAGGGACGTAAAGGCTTCGGGATTCGGTTCCTCCGTTCCTCGGGCCAAAGCGAAGTGCACAGGGGGATGGCTGAAAATAACACACACCTGTGGGCAGAGATCAGAGCGACAGGACAGCTAGCCTGCACACACACACACACACACACACACACACACACACACACACACAGCTGCCATCGTCCCGCCTCCTCACAACCCTCATAACCCTCCATCCTATTTTTTTTTTAGTCTTTCTTCTCTTCCTTGTCATTGTTAAAATTGTTCAGATGTTCTGGATTGTTCCTTAAATCACAAGCTTTACATCTTTTTTAAAAGTCTTTATACCAGTTCTGGATTCTGATTGGTTAGAAGGTGTTGATTAATTTTCTATAACAGCAGCTCTGACAATAGTGCAGGTTTATATTTATATCGTTTCTATAGTAACAGCTCATTCACAGGGACGTGTACAGCGGGCGCTGAACTGATAATAAACCGAATAAACAATCGTGTGTAATTGTTGAAATGGTTAAATATTCTGTCAGGAGAAATGTGTTTATGTAACATTTATGGAAGGAGTCTCCAGTGTCAGTGCCAGAGGTAAAGCTGGAACTGTAAGATTTCCGACATCTTCAGGACAGAGGAGTTTACGCTTTTTTCTGGGTAACATGACAAGCTGCATTTATTTATTTATTTATTTATTTATTTATTTAGTCTTAAATTCAGGTGAGAGAGACAAAGAGAAACTGGTGAGGGAACGACTGTTTATAGCTGCTATAACGTAAGTGAGAACAGGAACTACCATGTTTTCACAACATTAAATGTAACTATTAATGGATAAAAAGTATGACGTTATTTCTTTAATAAATAAAAATAATAATTGTTGGCAGATTGCTGTGGTGTATGAGGAATAAAACACTTGGGGCTTGCTGTTATAGGAAAATAATCTTTCAGCTTCACAGTGGTAACAGTAACTGCTTCATTGCACCACTCCGTCGTTGATTGTTTTCCTTTTTGTGCATTTTCTAAGAGTGTAGGAACAATTCAGAGTAGCTAATCCATCTACTGGCAAGTTTTGGGAGGAAAGCAGAGATGCTGGGACCCTGGAGCTGTGAGGTGGCAGCTCTACTAGGATTAAAAGTCAGTCCAGCACATTTGTCGTAACTTGGCAGAGAATCGCTTGGCTAGTAAGAGTGTTTCAGTGATTATGCCTCAGGGATTGTGTGTGTATTAGTAAGTGTTCGCACTCGTCGTGTGCTGAACAGCAGTGTATTCTCAGAAAATGGCGGCCGTGTGCTGAACAGGTCTCTGTTACTGCTGCATGGGTTTACAGCAGCGCTTTCGGCTCCCAGTGGAGGCTAAATTAGGGTGTGTGAGAGAGCAGCGCTGGCTTCCTGCCCACAGTGACTTATCAATCCTGAATAACTTTCCCATGATTCACTGCTCTGATCGCAGTTACACATCTGATCCTGGAGGGAAAAAAAAAAACAGAACACAAGCTTGAGGTGATGTGGAGGGTATTTATAACACACACACACACACACACACACACACACACACACACCTGAGCTATGTGCAGTTTTATAAACCTGATCAATCTGTAACAGAGGAAATAAAGGACTTTGCTCTCGACACTCTGCTGCCCTCTACAGGCTGTGCAGGAAACACTCTGATGAGTTACATTACAAAATCGTACAAAGTATTTATTTACTGTCAGTTATACAAAACAGAATACAGACACACTCGCACAAACACACAGGACGTGCCCAAACGTTACATACGGACAAACTCCGCATGAACACGTTTAACACCTACGATCATAAGGACATTTTTGTCACATCTTGTCATCTTTTCTCTACTCTGTCACTTGCTGATCTGAAATCACACGAGAAACACGAGTATTTAAGATTCGTCGCATGTAAATGTTACCATCCCGTCTTCCGATAAAGAGGGAAAAAAATAGAGTAGGAGCTGTATAGAATTAAATCGCATTGCATAAAGTTGTGTAGAATAGAACAGAATAGAATGGAACAGAATACGATACAAATGAGCAGTATAGAATATAATAGAATTAATCAAAAATAGAATAAAACACAATACAATAGAAAAAAATAAATAGAATAAAATAGAATCTGTGTAGAATAAAGTTCTGCAGAACAGAGCAGAATGGGGTGGTATAGAATAAAATTCAATAGAATAGAATAGAGTTCTATAGAATAGAATTCTGTATAATAGAACAGAACAGAATAGAGTTCTGTAGAATAGAATCCTGTAGAATACAGTTCTGTAGAATAGAACAGAATTCAGTAGAATAGAATAGAGTTCTGTAGAATAGAGTTGAATAGAATAGAGTTCTGTTGAATAGAATAGAGTTGAATAGAATAGAGCTCTGTAGAATAGAATAGAATAAAGTTCTGTTGAATAGAATACAATAGAGTAGAGTTCTGTATAATAGAATTGAACAGAATTGAATAGAGTTCTCTAGAATAGAATAGAGTTCTGTAGAATAGAATCCTGTAGAATACAGTTCTGTAGAATAGAGTTGAATAGAATAGAGTTGAATTGAATAGAGTTCTGTAGAATTGAATAGAATAGAGTTGAATTGAATAGAGTTCTGTAGAATTGAATAGAATAGAGTTGAATTGAATAGAGTTCTGTAGAATAGAATAGAGTTGTGTAGAAAATAGAATAGAATAGAGTTTTGTAGAATAGAATAGAGTTGAATAGAATAGAGTTCTGTAGAATAGAGTTCTGTAGAATAGAATAGAGTTCTGTAGAATAGAGTTCTGTAGAATAGAATAGAGTTCTGTAGAATAGAATTGACCAGAGTTCTGTAGAATAGAATTGAATAGAATAGAGTTGAATAGAATAGAGTTGAATAGAATAGAGTTCTGTAGAATAGAACAGGCAACAGTTAGCAGTTGTGCTTACACTCATTATAGCGAGTTAAATGTGTTTATTTCAGTTTAGTTTAAAGAATTTATTTTTGCCGAAACACATTCAGACTTTGATATTATCTGATTTCTAAAAAAAACACTGAAACTGAAGAACCGGTGGAACCTGAAAGCGGCCATCTCACTGCAGCGCCGCGGAATAAACGCTGCGCTGCTTCTCCGCGCCGCTGGGTGGCAGTAGCGTCCTGCTCGCGCTGCGGGGGAACTAAACAAAAAATCCGGAGCGCAGCAGCGGGTTTCGCGAGTTTAGCCTGTAGCCTGCTGGAGCCGCTGGAGAATTTGAAGCATCGCAGCATTTTAAAGAGTGCTGTTAGTGATTTTATAACCGCGTGGAGCTGAAAATAAAACCCCGAAATCCTGCACTGGACTTCAATGGCAGCGAGGAGCCGCATCACGGTACTGATCATGTGCTACTGGGACGCACTTCAGCCTCATTTCCCGGAGCTTCTGCGCTGATTTGCTTTCATTTATAACCAGCTGACTGACGCTTATTCAGTGGCTCTGTGATGGTGATTAAATAACGCCTTGATTTATTAACGTGTCGCTTGTTTGGGGGCAAAATCCGGGAAAGAAAGAGGCGTTTACCTGCAGCAGCGTTGCCATTTCCTCCATTTCTATCCTACTATCCTCTCATTTCTACCTCTCATTTCTCCTCAGTGCTTTTCTCACTCTTTCCTCTTCTTTACTGTCATTATTATTACTCACAATCTCTTTATTATCCGTGTTTAGTTGTTATTTACAGCTGCTGACTGTCAAATGACCGTTTGTTTGCGACACTGTTTCCGGTTTCGCGAGCTAGCCAGCTATCTTACTCTTTTTTTTTCTTCTTCTTTTTTAAGGAAGCTCAATAAACATAATTGACTCCTAATAAGATTTATAGATTCATTTAAGTGATTAAGAGATTTATATTTGCAGTTGTGTCAATTTTCCTGCTTAGCGAGCTATAGCAACCGCTACGTTGTTGCCAGCTAACAAACACGACGTTGCTAACGGCATAGCAAGGCTGTTCGATTCCTGAACTCAGTGAGCCGACTCCGATTCCTAAGAGTCGGTTCCGACGCTCATGTTCTCGAAATGCGATCTTTTAAAGGAAACAACAAATAAGCAATTCGATGATAATGCTACAGAAATGTACACTACATAACACATAACAGATAATACACATCAGTGATGGTGATATGAACGATAAGGCATGTAGGAGGATTTTAATGCTTGGGAGTCGACTCCCGCTTTCTGAGTCTTGTGTTCGGAGAATCGACACAATTTATGGAATCGATTCCCAGTTCTAAACTGATAGAGATCTGTCGCATGCACTGGCTAACGCTAAATATCTAAGGATTTTATTGCACTAGCCAGTTTTAGATATTAGTCATGTCCTTACATGTCTTAAGTATTTGTTTAAAATGTCAGATTTTAAATTCTTGTTATGTGTCGTGTTATAAACGACGTTAGCTTGCTAGCCAAGCTGCAAAGCTAGGCATAGCGTTGCAGAAAAAGACGTTAGCTTCATAAAAAAAAATATTAAATAGTTATTAAAATATCCTGCTAGATAATTTTCCAGTTAAAATTCATCATCATGAGGATATAAATGTGTAGAATATGTTCATGCCATATATATATTCTCAGTGCTTACAAGGCTAACAAGCTAACGTCAAGTCAGATGCATTAGCAAGTGAGTTTAGCCTCCAGAACAAAAATAACTTTAAAAACACTTTATTGGATTAATGGGGTCTTATTAACTTAATCTTTTGGCTTGATGCCTTTGAAATCTGCTGTTTAACCTTATCTTGGGTTCAAACTCTTTGTCCATGGCTTTAGCAAAATAGCAAGAGGTGTTTTTCTCTGAATATTATCATCTCTGCTCTCATTGAATTACAATATATAGAGATTTACAAATTTCTCTAATTTAAATTGGAGTTTTGTTGATATGAAAATGATTCCAAAGCCAAGTTTGAATGATTTCATGCTAAAAGTTTAATAAGGCTTGTGTTTAAAGCAGTATCAGAGTTGTCTTTATCAGAGCAGTCAGTGTGGTTAATCAGTTTCAGAGTTTTTTTTTCATTTCCTCTCAGTGCAAATGAGGATTAAAAGATTCACCTCACACTTGAGCAGAGGCTCTAGGACACGTAACGTATTTGCTGATACGGTGAAGCTTTCTGTAAGGAGAAGTTTATTCGACATTCATGGAAGGAGTCTCCAGTGTGAGCGCGTTGTAACAGTCCGAAGTGAAGCTGTAACTTCAGACGTCTTCAGGACAGAGGAGTTTACGCTTCTCAGTAACGTGAGAAATCTCTAAGGCAGAAATCATTTTGGGAGCGTGATGTTTTGGGAAAGTAATCATCCTTTCTCGTAACAGCACCTTGCCTTGTGGGAAGGAAGCGCAATGCGAGAGAAACTTCATACTGAATTCTTCTTTGTCACATCCAGGTCTTTACTTTACATTTTTCTAGTCTTCCTGCTGCAGTGAAACTCAACACGTTCTTCAAAACAAATTTTTTTTTGCACATTCTGGTTTGTTACGTGCAACACTATCTGTTACAGGCAAGTATGTTGGCGGACCACATGCTCGCGGATTCCTGCTCGTAGATTCGCAGACGCAGAAGGCTGCTTTGGTGCTTAGAGATTTTTTTTCCCCTCAACCGCCAGAGGACATTTTACATTTAATCCTCCATGTAACATTTCCACTTTTCATGAAATGCTGAGTGACGTCAAGCGTTTCTTTTCTAACCTCCTGACCAATCAGATCGCAAGACGGTGGAAAAATGCTGAACATAGAGGACAAAGTGCTGGTGGAAAGATATGAGTCGTTAGTGAGCGAACGTGACGAGATTTACGACAAGTTGATTGGAAAATATTTCTTTACAAATATTGCGACCAAAAATGACAACGTGCAGTTTTCGGATGTTCACCGAGACACGATGTGACGTCCGGACAAAGTTCTTAAATTCTCCTGATTTTCTAATCCAGACAGCAAGCTAGGCTAGTTAGGTAGCTGAGATTAGCTAAGAACGTTGTTATGGTTAGTGTTTTTAATATCAGCACAACAATTGCTTCAACCAGCACTTTTATTTTCTGTTAAAATGAAACAGCAAGTGTGAAAGCATCCTAAATTAGTCTTAAGTCGGCATCGCAGGCGAACAAAATTGCGTCAGCGGATAAGCTCGCGCCGCAAACAGTTATATTTTAGCAAGTGAAAATATCTTGAATAGACAAATTTCCTGTAATAAATTACATTAACCTAATAAGTGTAAATTATTTATATAAATAAATATTTACACTATATTACCACATACAAAAGTATGTGCCCCCCTGACCAATCACACCTGTATGTGCTTGTTGAACATCTCCTTCCAGATTATAATAAGCTCCACTCTTCTGCGAAGTCTTTCCACTAGATGTTGGAGTGTGGCTGTGGGGATTTGTGTTCATTCAGCTACAAGAGCATTAGTGAGGTCAGGCGCTGATGTTGGGATGTCGAGGAGGTCTGGGGTTCAGTCGGTGTTCCAGTTCATCCCAAAGGTGTTCAGTGGGGTTGAGGTCAGGGCTCTGTGCAGGACACTCGAGTTCTTCCACTCCAACCTTCACACACCATGTCTTCATGGAGCTCGCTTTGTGCACAGGGGCATTGTCATGCTGGAACAGGTTTGGGCCTCTTAGTTCCAGTGAAGGAAAACTGTAATGTTACAGCGTATGAAGGCTATATTCTATACAGTTGTGTTTGCTGAAGAATGACATATGGGGTGTGATGGTCAGGGGTGCACATACTTTTGTCCATATAGTGTATTTCTAGAAAGAAGCAAACAATTCCGATCCGGATCCGGCGTTTTAGGCTCAGCATCAGATCCCTGAATTTTAATCAGAGCAGGATGATCAGTACTCAGTGCTCTGTTCTTGGTACTAACCAAGTTTTTTTTTTTTTTTTTTTTTGCTTTTTTGCAGAGTGGCAGTGTTTCCACCAGTCGCTGCTCTTTTTGCCTCTCGCCGTGCGCCATCTGTTAATTCTGCACCAGCGCTGCTCCATTACTCACATCTGAGCTCAGTGCCTTCTCTAGTCCACTTCATCATCGTGATGCCGCGTGTGTGTGTGCGTGTGTGTGTGCGTGTGTGTGTGGAGAGACTGTTTGATCCGTATTGCTGACTGATCGTGTGTGTGTGTGCAGGTGATGAGAGAAGAGCAGCTGCTGCCCTCGCGGCTGCCGGCTCAGTAAGGCCGTGGGCTCAGCATGGCACAGGGAGCGCCGCAGTTGGACTACCACGTCCTGCAAGACCTGAAGCAACGTTTCCCCGAGATCCCAGAGAACGTCGTGTCCCAGTGCCTTCTGCAGGTGAGCTCGTTCTGGAAAAAACTAAAACAGGCTCTCAGCCGTGGCACTCAAGACTAAAGTGAGAGCGACCCGGTCTCCTCCTCCTCCTCCTCCTCCTCCTGCTGCTGCTGCTGCTGCTGAGTCTTTGTTCCTTTTATCGTGTTTACTCTCTGGTCAATAATTGATGATTACAGGAAGGAAGAAGCTGGAATTCTGATACCTGTAATAGAACGCTGACTCACGGACACAGAGCGCTTTTTAAATATTTAATTAATAAAAAATTAACATTAATAATCATCATTATACAATTGTAATAATTTAAAAAATACTTTTAATATGTATCAGTATAAAAAATATATTTTTGAAAAAAGTTATTTGGTTTTATTTGTTGTGATAAACCTAGAATAAACATAAAATATGTGTATTAGTGTAATAATTATAAGACTACAGAAACAAATCATTTTAAAAATAAAATGAATAAATAAATGAATAAACAACTTGTATAGTTTTACAACAACAATTACAAAAATAGTTATTAAAAAATTCTCAGATTAATAATTCATTATTAAAAAAATATAAATTTACTATGTATTATAAAAGTACAAAATTAACAATAATTATATTTATTTTATATTGCTTATTATTATCATTATTAAGCTATAATAAATATTTATAGAAATTAATAATCTAATAATTATGATTATAATACTGTAAGAATAATTATAATGAAAATACAATGATGAATATGAATTTTGTGTAATTACACAGAATTACTAATTAATAAGTTATCAAATGAATAATTATCATTCTAAAACTACAAAATAATTATACAATTAAAAAATTATTAACACTATAAAATGTAAAATAATTCTAATAAAACCTAAAAACTATATTTAAAAATGTTAAAAATAATGATAATGTAAAAATTGATAGTAATAAAAAATAATAAAATTAATGATAATTATAAAAGTATTAATATATATGTGTGTGTTTGTATATAGATATAAAAATTATATCGAACTTTTTTAGAATAATTATATAGAATTTTTTTTTGTACTTGCTCAGAGGAACAAAATGCAGATTTTCTAACTTTATATCACAGTGTACAATATTAAGAAAATGTCTCTGATGAAGAGAATTGTGGGATTGCGCTCTCTGAGAAGCGAGATATCGTAACTTTAGTAGACGTTCAGATTAGCGATGATTTTCTTTCACTAAGCAGAAATCTTTCTGCTCTATTCTGCGTTATTTTGCTGAGGGTCTTGGAGACACAATATTTTATTAGATCCATTTAAAAA